>NC_137269.1:33077224-33362224 GCF_053477335.1 Acartia tonsa | reverse complement strand
CGGTTAGCGAGATCCTTCGGGACAGACAAAAAACGCTTACTACTTTATATGATAGGATAAATGAAAGTCATTGTTTCACCCATTTTTGTTGATGCTTATAAGAAGCAAATTTGTTACAAAAGAAATTATTAGGAAATTTATACAAATAATAGTTTATGTCTTAAATATCAAATATCATATGTATTTGTTTTGTTTTAGAGAAATAAATAATAAAAAAACTAATTAAATATAACTATGTAAAAAGATACTTTTCTTGTATAACTTTCATCAATAAGTTCTCTGTTTTCTCTATCTTTAAATTACACTAGTACTTCAAGCATTAAATGTTAAAGCTGGTAACACTGACTTTTTAGATATGGTTAAAGAGTTGAATTGAGAACACAGTAATAGTGTCTGACTGATTATGACGTAACAAAAAAATTAGCCAATGAGAGGCCACTATAAATTTTACCATTGGTCAATAACGGCCTCTCATTGGCTAATTTTTTTTTGTTACGTCATAATCAGTCAGACACTATTACTGTGTTCTTGAATTGATTTGAAAATTGAACCTATTTTTACATGAATCATGTGAGAATGCATGCTTAAATGCCTAAATTAACGTCAAAGTCATACATTATTGACGGACATATTGACCTAATTGTTAAAAGGCTTCGCTTAAAGAGAAAACTATGTTCACTGGTGCGTGAGGGAAGGGGGAAGTGCATTTTTATAACTAAAATACACATATTGGGTATAGTCCTTTCAGTAACATCGCCTCTTAAGGGCGTTTCGTCGTATTTTCACATAACTTTTAGGTTATGCGATTGTCCCTCAGGATTAGGCAATTGACCCCGCTGTGGTAGAGCTCCTCGCAGGGGCTAGAAATAGAAGAAAAGCTACTGTTAAAATACGATGAAACGCCCCTTAAGAGGCGATGTCTCGAAAGGGACTATACCCCACATTTTTAAGGAAGGGCGTTTTAAGGGGTTGAGTTAGATTGACGAGGGGCGATGAGGTTCTCGCTAACCACTGAACCTATATTATTACCCTACTTAATGAAGATTTAAAGTATCATATGAGTGATTTTATCTATTTTTGGGAAGGTACCCAAGAGAACTAGACCCTAGAAAAATTGCATAAACTAAAACTTTAACTTCCTTCCCTCATACCAAATTTACTCCTCCCAACATGAAACATTTAGGGGATGGGTTATTATATCACCCCCTCGTTTACATTAAATACTCCATTAAGATGTCCCTTATTCCCCCTTTATTCGCACGCTCAAGAATGAATTATGTTTCTTAAGAATAAATCCTTGAAAAAAAACTTCTTTTTAAATCTTCTTATTCTAAAGAACACTTATTGAGGGTTATATTTTATTAGTCTAGCGGCTGCTCTCCTAGCATCTATTAGCCCTGTATTTGAGGGGTAAGGAAAATAGCCCAAAACCAAACTTTAATTAATATATATAAATTACATAGTCTAAAGCCATCCATGGATCCATAAGAAGCTTTCATAAAATAGAGAACTGAGTCGGTTCAGTAGTTATGGAAATAATAAGCTACAGACTAAAAACCTGACTACTTTATATTATACGATAGACTTTTCTACTGTCAACCTCCGTAAGTTAAAACGGTCATGGTGATTCCTGTAGTAGTTAGGTACGATTTTGAAAGCGTAGCAACTCTATAATCAAGTCCTAAAAATGTAAGTAAGTCAATTAACATTATCCTGTATCAAGCAGTTTTTCAACGACTTCACTTACAATTTTGCTTCGACTCTTATACTTTTATATTCTAATTATTCAGTTCTGACACTATACAAGTGTTAATGTCCGTTTGTTCTACCGTTTTAGTGCTTCGCTTTTAAGGATGTTGTCATCCTTTTTATTGTCACATTATTAGTAAACATTTATTTACAATTTCAATTAAATGTAGTTAATAAGTACAGATCAGGGCTCGGCAGCCGCGCGTCAATCACTTGTAAGCCTCAGAAAAACCATAAGTAAGTCTAATCCTGATCTAAATATTACAATCCTTTTTTCAAAAATGTATTTAAAGCTTCTTAACGGGTTTTAATTTGAGGCTTAGCTTAGTCACGACTGCTGAGACCTGGTAAAGATTTTCTTTCTAATATTCAAAGTAGAATGTTTGTTCGTTTGTCTGTACGATCGTTATATTATTCTTCTATATAAATTTTTCTACCTCTATTGTCTATATAAAGTATCCTCTAAGGTGTTTTTTTCACAATTCCAAATGAAATGTAAAGAGTCCTAATGACACAAAGACACTTAATGCTGAAAAGTTGCCAAAACAATTGATTTTCATGTATTCTATATAAAGAACACAGTAATAGTGTGTGACTGATTATGACGTAACAAAAAAAATTAGCCAATGAGAGGCCACTATAAATTTTACCATTGGTCAATAACGGCCTCTCATTGACTATTTTTTTTTGTTACGTCATAATCAGTCAGACACTATTACTGTGTTCCTATATAAAGGATTTTAGTAAAACAACGTGAATGTTAATTTGCATCTTATTGTTTAAATCTTGTTTCAATAACAAGAGAAGTACTATTATTTGTTTTTACCTATTTAATTCAATATAGAAATTTTGTGGCGTTTTCCCTCAAAGTTCCTAGTCAAGCACAGAATTACCCCCCCCCTCCCCTCCGTTTTATACAAAATAAATTTGCGCATTTATGCGAATTTTTTGGCTCTTTCAGATTATTGGATAACTAATTTAATTATAAAGGCAGGTAAATACCTTAGTTATAATGTAGCTGCGCTTCTTAGAAACTCATAAAATACATCTATTATTTTTATAACAATAATTAATTGATAAAAAATTTCAATTATCTATTTCCCAGAGAAAAATTTATTATTTGTTTTTATCAATTTTATAAATGAATGTAGAATATATGTGGATTTTATGACAGGAGAAAAGTTGTCGTAGATTGCTAATATTGACATCGTTTAATGGTTAGTTCTTTTATCCAGTAGGAGAGAAGGAAACGGGATAAAAGGGTGGATGGGGGTTATTTTAGCCACACTTTTCACTCAATTAGAGTACATGATAATCTGGTGTAACATCCCAGTAATAATTAACCCATTATTTTATATGTTAATTGTCTTTAACAGTAAGGATCGAGCTTAATAACAGCTTTATAGTATTATCTCTATATCTCTCTCTATATATGTCTGTCTTTGTTTCTTTTGTATACAATATATCTTTTTCTAACTCTCTATCTAAATATTATTTTTCTATCTGTCTATCTCTAGCTTATAGTTTCTTAAAGTCTATATGCTATAATCCAGGTATTATGTATAACCAACAAATAAAATAAATCTAAAATAATATTTAGGGGGCAGATGGAGAGGTCGTCAATTTTACGATGTGTTGCCCCCCAACGACAGCTGAAAACCACGTATAGGTTTCGTGACTTTTTTCGAATTAATTTCGTTATTAGTATAAGCTGACTATAATCGAATGTGATAATTATAAAAATTTTATTTGTATAAAATAATAATTACAAAGTTAATCTCTAATCTTTTAAAGTGTTTGTCTCAATAATTAAAAAGAATTTATTATTTAAGTGAGTTTTGTCAAGAAACAAGAATGATATATAAAAAGAATAAACTAACAAATCCTAAAATTTCAATAAAAAATATAGCAAATGGCTTTTTGGCTATTTCTTCCTTATATAAAAAAGGAAGGATGTTTTTATGTCTGTCTATATGTTTGTTCTGAAGATCTCGCTAACAGCTGGATCTTCCCCCCCCCCCCCCAAATAAAAGGCTTTAAATCCGCAGCCGCGTAAGATCTAATTATAGATACAAGAATTTATTATAAATCTCTACTTAATAAACTATGACAAGTTTCATAACGTAGAGGCCAATCTTTCATGAATATACGAAAAAAAGAAGAAAAATAGGTAAAAATAGAAAGAAAACAAATTTTTAAGAACATTCCATACAGACCGACAGACAGGTTAAATTTTCAGAAAATAATCTCATTAAAAATAATTTCCACAAATCAAAATTTGTACAAGGTCCTTAAATAGAAATTTTAAGATATTTTCTAATTGATTTTCTCAGAATTTGTTAATATTTTAGTAACGCAGCTTCTCTTCGCCCTAAAAGATCATTGTAAGTTGCCTCCTCCCCCTATATATTTAGAAAATAGACATATAGTTTTTTGGATTTATTTATCAAAGTTGTGGAAATCTGTGTAAAATATTGTGAAGATTCCCAATACCAATGAGAATCCAGTTAGTAATTTACTTTGTCCGTTGGTCTTTCACTCATGCTACAAAATATAGATATTAAAATATTTATGAGTAAGGTTTTCGTAATTTTTATTTTAACAAATGCTATTTAATTTTTCTTATACAAATTATATGCATGATTTTTGTTCTTCTCTAATTATCTTCTCTGCTGAAAGAATTGAAGAGTAAAGGAGAGTATGAGAAAGTCAGTAAGAGCAGGGGCGTCCAAGCTTTTTTATGGGGGGGGGGGTAAAAAATTTTAGGGGGGGGGGTAAAATGGCGCGCGAAGCGCGCCGAAATTTTTTTTTACCCCCCCCAAAATTTTTACCCCGGGGGTAAAATTTGATTGGGGGGGGTAATTACCCCCCCTAAAGTCTGTTGGGGGGGGTAAATACTCCCCCCAAATCTGTTGGGGGGGTAATTACCCCCCCCAAACTAATTTACCCCGGGGGTAAAATTTTTGGGGGGGGTAATTTAATTATGTAAAAAAGTACCTACCTAATCTATTAAGTTAATAAGTACTATCTTATAACATAAAGTAGTAAGTAAGGTTTATTTGACTATAGCTTCAGATTTCATTACTTTTAATACTGAGTTCTTCTTTTTAGGAAAGCTTCACATAGATCCCATGATGGTTCCACACTATTATAGGTCAATCCTTTGAGTGGTTTTAGGCTATTTTTCTCCTCCCTTTTTACCCTTTAGAAAACACGAGTTCTTAGATGCTAAGGGCGCCACTACTATTTAAATATATAGTAGTATCTTATTCTTATTTTATGGAATCTTCAGTGCTTTACAATTACATCATAGATCCCCGGGATGGTTTTAGCCCTTATAAAGGCCCAAGCAAATAAAACATGATCAAACTATTAAATTTTTTGTTATCATGGTTAAGAACTGTTTTAACTGGTTGGACAGTAAAATTTATTTTTAAAGAACATTCAATTTGGGGGGGGGGGGTAAATACCCCCCCCCCCAAATATTTTTTTAAAGAACATTTATTTTGGGGGGGTAATTTCCCCCCCTTAAATGGTTTGGGGGGGGTAAAAGCCCTTCCAAGGTAGGGGTAATTTTTTTTGGGGGGGGTATTGTTCACAAAATTTTGGAGGTGCCAAATGGCCCATTACCCCCCCCCCCCCTTGGACGCCTATGAGTAAGAGAAGAGGATACTAAAACAGAGTTGCTACGAATCTTAACCCTTAACAGTCGGGGCGTTGAACGTTATGTAGACATGTCAAAAATTGCGGCCACAGTAGCCTTTTTAAAGATTTCTGGAGACCTGGAGGATCAGGACCTGCAGGATCATACCTGGAATCTGAAATTGACTTGAACACCTGTATTTAAAATGAGGATGTTTAACTAGAGGATATTTTAGTATTTTGGCAAGATAAAATGCTTTGTTTAAGTCAAACAATATTTTTGCTCTTTACCTGGATGACCCTGCCAGGTTTGCTGGCATCCTGTGCCCGCCAGGATGGAGATATTCAAAAAATTCCAACTCTCAGTTATGTGTCATACCCCTACTTAAAAAGTCATGCAGTTTGGGCTCTTTATCTTTCACACACAGAAAATAAGATAGAAAAAAACGGAGGGGGGGGGGGGGGGGGAGGGCGTTCAACACTCCCATCCAACGTTAAGGGTTAAGATCTTACCTTTAAAAAGTCTGAAAGTAATAAAAATGTTTTATTTATATTCACTTCTATGTTTTCATTCATAGCAGATTCTGAAAAGAAATTTTAAAATTTTTATTAAGAATAAGGACAACATTGCAGAATTTTAATCAATATTTTAAAAAAAAACAAGGATGACAACATTCATAGAAGCGAAGCGCTGAAACAGTAGGACAAACGGACATTAACACTTGTATAGTGTCAGAACTGAATAATCATAATATAAATGTATGAGAGTCCAAGCAAAATTGTAAGTAAATTTGTTGAAAAACTGCTTGAAACAGGATAATGTTTATGGACATACTTACTTTTTCAGGACTTGATTATAGAGTTGCATCGCTTATTACATTATACTTTGTTGTCCCAGAAATCAATATACCAAAAATCAGATCATTCCGATGATTAGATCACATAAAAATTTGTTGTTAAATAAGTAAAAAAAAATTAACATGTTTAAAATGGACGTACGGACATTTTGGTAATGGTTATAGAGTTGCTACGCTCAGGTGCGCGACATTAATAGTTACATTAGGGGTAATGACTTGACCAATAAAAAGGCGCAACTCATTACCATGCACAGTTAAGACCTCTCATACAATGGTCGTGCAATCAAAGGTTGGTTGTCTGTTGGATATTACTTTACCTAATATCAACCAGTGGGCGTTAGAGTATTGCATCCCACAGCTTTAAACTGTAATTTAATATGCTTTCTTTTGTAGAATGTTTATATGTGTTCCTTAGGGTGCAGTGGGTCGATTTTGGAATTTCACATTAGTAGACATTGGCAAGGGTTACTGGGCCAATATAAAACCCTGTGTAACTTGAAAGGGTTTTTTAATCCAAAAACAACGGGCGCGCGGGGGGTATAAAATGTGCCCGCCCCCTTATAAAACCAAAAATTGAAATTCCTTCAAACACAGGCATGTTGCACATCAAAATGACCGCATTGAAATGCTGATTACAGATCTAGAAACCGTTTTAAAAAATTTTGATTCAGTCTGAAATGATTTTCAAATAACCTACCCAAATGAACAGTTTTGACTAAATCAGCATTTTAAGGTACTTAATGAGATCTTATTCGAACTAGGAGCAATATTTTTCAAAACGATTTTCAGATTCGAAATCAGCATTTGTTAACGGTACTGGGTAGCCACGCATGGTTTTGGCACCACAGGTATAGCCTTCATAAAAAAAGTATCATTACAAGCAGACTGGCAAAGACATTTATAGAAAAGCTTCACATATAAATGGGTTAGCTAGTATAAAGTACACGTTGTTAGAATCATATCTGTCATAAAACTAAAGAGACAATTTTTATATTTGGTACAGAGAGCAAATATCCGTCAGAGAAAAAAAATCGTCAGAGACATTTTTAGTAATCTTCAGATTTAAATGAGTGTGCACGGAAAAGGTGGTGACGGGTGGGGTTAAGGATGTGTAAGAAGTGGGACTACAACCACACCGGAGCTGGATCTTTAAATCATTTTAGTGGTGAGCCAGATCGGGGTAAGCCGAATTTCAGCTAATCACAGCGCGGCATTTCATAAAATGCTGTGCTCTCATTGGTGGAAAGTTGGCTCACCCCGGTCTGGCTCACCACTAAAATGATTCAAAGATCCATCTTGGAATAAAAATATTAAACACCCAAAGTAAATGTTTCAGGGAGTTTCAGTGCAAATTAAACTTCAACATAAAATCTGGGTTGTAAACATGAGCAAACTGAAAATAAGAAATTGGATAGGATCAACCTCCCCCCCCCCCCCCCTCCTCCCAGTGCGAACGCCACTAGAAATAAACCTAATTTCATTGACTCAACGTACCCCCCCCCCCCCGATCTTTACAAATAGATTGAGCACTTCCCTAAATATGATCAACAGTAAATCTGCTGTAGGTTACATTTATTGGTGGAAAGATTCGTACACTACTTATCAGTACCAACAACGAGAGAACGAGTTTGTTTTTCAAACTGTGCAATATCCAATCCTTTGTCCTTTTTCATCCCTGCTCTTTAAAAAAGTTTTTTTTTCATTTTTAAAAATATTACTTTAAACATCATTTTGATTATGCTGTAGTAAAATTTTAACAAGGATACACTAAAAGCGAAGCTTAACATAATTTAATGTAAAACAAACGAACATAATTGTATATTATCAGCCAATTTAATATTGAATCGTAATATCTAAAGTATCTTTCTAAAGTAAAAAACGTTGTTTTACTACAAAAAATCTTAATAAATATGTTTTCTAAAGTCTACCAACTTTTACAGGAATCATCATTCGAAGTTTGTAATCGACAAGAAAATTCTAACCTGCCTATAATAACAATAATAGCTATCCGGTTACAGACGGACCATAATAAATTATAAAAAAAACCTTCGTAAGTTATAGAACACTAGCGGCTTCGCCCCAGAAGGTAATTTTAAGGACAAAGGATGGTCCATCTGGTCAATAATTCTAGGAAAATCACGAAACCTACTCTGGAAACCTTCTAGGGTATAGAGCAAAAAAGAAGGTGCAACATACTTTATTTTGTAGTATTGTTTAATTCAGAAAGTATAAATCAAAAGCTATCACCAAACCTCATTAACCGTCTGTTTATAGAATCAAAACAAAGGCTTCTTACTAAACAATTTAGAATTAGGGAGATTTAAAAAATATTTTATAATACTTCCTGAAATTAAATTCTTTACATTTTTTTCTTATTCGTGATTTTTGTAACTCTTTACAAACAAAAACTAAATATTTCAACAAATTTTTAATCAAAAGCACTTTGATTAACACCTTGATTAACCCATTGAGGCAGGTTAAAGCAAAAGTTTCAAAATGATTCAATAACTAAAAAATATCTCACTATATGAATCTATAAAAACTGAGTTTGGACAAATTCAACCCTAACAAATTGGATCTTTACAGAAAAATTGAAAATAATCAAAAAATAATCTAACTTATGCCTAAAGCTTAAAATTAAATTCATTGTTCATTACTTATTAATCAAGGATGACAACATCTATGAGAACAAAGCTCTGAAACGGTAGGACAAATGGACATTAACACTTGTAGAATGTCAGAACTGAATAATCAGAAAACAAATGTATAAGAGTCGAAGCAAAATTGAAAGTAAAAACTGCTTGATACAGGATAATGTTTATGGACATACTCACATTTCTAGGACATGATTATAGAGTTGCTTTACTTATAATAATGTACTTTGTTGTCACAGGAATCACATAAAATTTTTTCCATGTTTAAAATGGACATATGGACATTCTGGTAACGATTATGGAGTTGCTACGCTTTCTAAAACATACCTACTACAGGAATCACCTGCAAAGTTTTAAAATGATAGGATAATTCTAACATGCCTATGGACTGACCAATCCTAATTATAGAAAAGCTTCTCTTTGAAAAAAAATAACCCTAAAATATAAAATACTAAATTCTATTTGAAGATCAACTCAATCTAAAATAAGCATAAAAAACATATATTGGGGCTTTACCACAAAGTTGCCTATCAAGCACTGTTCCCCTCCTTTTGAATTTTTTTTTGGTTACCTTTGCTATACCAAAAGGACTAGTGCCCCTTTGATCGTTTTCAATTTGTTTTACATTAATGGTAGGGAAATGGTGGGGCTCTGTGCTCTACAAGGCACTTTGGGGGAAATTACCCATATTTTAAATGATTAAAAAAGTTTGTAAGTTTAGGATTTTTAATAAATTTATTCACTATTTAACATATAATTTACGAGTAGTTTATGATTTAGATAATATTCTCAAAAGTTGTAAAAAAGCTTTAAGTCTGTTCATACATCTTTAAACTGAATGTGCAGACAAACTCTGACAATCCTTTTAGTGTGGTAAGACGGCAGTATACGGACAAGCCTTTCATAGAATTGCTATGCTGCGGCTTATCAAATTACAACCCAGCGCTAAGCCTATTATCACCATTTCACCCTGCCCCTCCAGGGCCTTGCCAATACATCACAAGCAGCGGTCAAATTGGACATCTCTGATAGTGGGAGGGGCACGGCCCCTCTACAACCCCAAGCCCCAGTTACCTGCCTTGCCGGGAGATGTCTACACCCCCCTTGCCGCAGCCGGACCTTCCCCTTTCTCTGCCATCACCTGCCTACCCCAAGGAGGCAGCCTTCCCTCCTACCTTTGCGCCTGTGGACACAGCCCCCAGCTCAAAGGAACCCATCACCAGCTACCCCTCATCATCTATTATTATACTTCTATTTGCTATATAAACCTGTATATCTTTTGTAATGAATCAGTTCAAAATATATCCTTTAATCAGTAACTCCTTGTAGTTATTTATTGGTAGGATCTTTAAGACTAGGGGCTCATTTGCATCGAACTCGCGACTGTAGGTTGAAACGCTTCAACTTACCACATTAGCATGGCTTTTAGTAAACAGAGCAAAAAGTATTAAAATAATGCTTGAGTTTCTTATCAAATTCTGCCAAAAGTTGCTTTATCTCATCATCAATTTTAAACTGGAAATCTAAGAAATCAGCTCTAAAGCATTGTTTGCCATAATAGCCTTCCCTTGTCCCTGGCTAATTTAAAAAAAAAATTATTTACCCCCACTACTTTCTTTTTAAAAAAAATTGAGGGGGATTTTTCTGTTTTCTTGGGGGTGTCCCACTCCCCAAGAAAATAACCACCACAGGACCAGTAGGTATATTCCCTGAAGAGTAGAATCCGATCGGTTCAGTGGTTACCGAGATCTTAAGGGACGGACGGACAGACGGACGTTAATCTACTTTGTATTATATAGTAAAACTATCGATCAGAAAATAAAGGTACTAAGAAAGAGAGGGAATGTCTGATTGAGCCAATAGGAGAATCGCATCGGAATTTACATTGGATCTCATTGGTTGAAATTATGTACACATTTTCCTACGAAGGCATGTTTTTTTTCATTTCATACATACATAAAAGTCAGCTGTTAACAGTATATTTTCTTAGTAGAAAGCTTTGCGGAATCAGAATTAATTGCCCAAAAATTTCGTTTACAATTTGAAAGCTTGAAACAAAGTTGGATTCTTAAAAAAAAAGTTAGGCTGGCAACTCGCTGGTGAGGCAAAATTATTTTTGTGAAAAATCCTACAAAATCGAATAAAAAAATTTACAAAAATGAAATAAAATCTTAAGAGGGTTATTAACATATTATTTTGTTTAATTTTTGTAGATTTTTAATGTGCTTTTGGATGATTTTTCACAAAAATAATTTTGCCTCACTATCAAATAGCGAGTCTATCATTTTTTAAGAATCCACATCAGCTTGAGTCGAAAGTAAACAATACTTTTGTCTGCTAGGAATGTTCTCTCTTAGATTTGACGAAAAAAGGGTTCAGAATATTCTTCTACTCTTCTATTTCTATTGATCAGAAGAATCTAAACAAAAAATTAACAAGCAGCTACACCCTAGAAGCCTCTAGTAGGGATTATTTTTTTTAAATTGAACATTGCATCTAGGGTAGTACATCTATTGCCAAAATTATAGTTGTACATATAATATAAAAAAAAACTATTTCAATTCAAGACGACATTTTAGATACCATTGGAAAGACACAAATTATAAACAAGTTATAAAAATCCAACATGAAGTTTTATTACATCTTGATTGGTTTGTACAAACTTATTAACAATTAAGGGGGGGTTTTTTAATGCAACCATCTCGTAATCAATGTATAAATGGCACTTAAAATTCGAATTTTTGTCTGAAATTTTGCATGAGTAATTCTTGGTAGGTCTATTTTCCCTAAATCGAACAAAAAGTTGAAAAAGTAACAGCTAGCGGCTCAGCCGTTTAGCCGTTTTTTGGCTATTTTTAGGGCAAATCTGTCATAAATTACGTAGAAATCAACTTTTTGAAACATATTTTTGCTTTAAATCATGTGAAATGATACAAAAAAAACATTTTTTAGATTTCTAGTACCAGCAACTACCGGCTAGAACCGTTTGAAAACGTTTTGGAGGTGAAAAAAAGCATTATGTGGAGAGAGGTTTCGTGATGGATTTCCCTTGAAAATACCCAACAAATGGATACAACGCTGAGCCGCCAGCCGTTAGCCGCTACTTTTCCAACTTTTTGTTCGATTTAGGGAAAATAGACCTACCAAGGATTACTCATGCAACATTTCAGATCAAAATTCGAACTCTAAGTGCCATTTATACATGGATTACGAGATGGTTGCATTAAAAACCCCCCCCCTTGTAATCTTCAGAAAGTTTAATTTAGTTCATCAATTGGGATATCTTATCTCCACGGAATCTGTTTGTAGCCCAATGCAAGATTGTTTATATATGCATCAAATGCTTTATTTAGGTCCAAAGAACACTTATTACAATCCTCGCGTTTATGAAGTTATTTGTGAAATCATGTAAGGCTTCAAGTTCCCACCCAGATAACGATGGTTTAATGCCCATAGTTTTGTAAAATGTTGGGGAGGGGAATGGGGGTAAATAACAGATCTATAGTATAGATGTATATACAGACTACTACCCTACCCTTCCTTTTTCAAAGACCTATCTTGTCTGCTTCTAAATTATTTTCTTCTACTTGGCTGTGTTAATATAAGCGACACCATTGGTTGATTTTCAATTACCCAATAGAGAGGTTGCACAAGGCGGTAGCGATACAATCCAGTTATTTGACCCTTTCTCCCTCTTAATGTTTTACTCTAATGGGTAAATCGTTTTTTAGCCCGCTACAGAGTTCACACAGGGCTTTAACACACTGACGAGAATTTTTGGCTAAGGTAAAAACTATATGAATAGAATAATAAAAACAAGTACAACTGATTTCAAAATTTATTATTAAACTCTTATAATAGATGTCACATTGTCACTAATTATATAAATTATAATCGTCAATCATAACATTCAGTACACACGCACCAATATATAGAACTATATGCACTAGGAGCAACACAAGTTTCATAATTAACAAAAATATCATCCACAACAATCTCTATAAAGAAAGTTTTTGGGAAGAATATTTTGTTAGTTATAAAAATTGTTGTAAAATTTTGATATTTCTACCTTTTCTGAAAATTTTTATTTGTTAAGAAAAGCTTGTTATTATGGAAATGTTAAAAATTTAGTTTACAACACTATACAAATTTACTGTAGAAATTGCACAAATACCAAAACCTTATGTATTTAAATAGCAATCACCACCTTCCTGTGAAGTAAGAATGGAATAATCCATGTTATAAATTGCATTGATACTTTCTTATAAAATAATATAACATTGGCATTAAGTTATTTGTTTAATGCTAATAGTTGTTATATTAAAATACAATGATAAAAAATACTTGTACAGTTTACTTTGTTATCATAAAAAGTTACTAAATCAAGAAAGATGTATTTATTATATTTTGAGGTGGTTTTAAAAACATTATTTGATCTCCTAAGCTTATTTATTCTCCACATATACTATTAACCCATTCAAGTCACAAGACACACAATAATGTAACCCAGGCTTTTAGCAAATCAATACTTTACTCTAAGTACTTCAATTATCAATAAAAATAAATCCACTAAAAGCCTGAAAAACAGGAGAGTGTCTAAAAAGCCAAATAAAGTTAAAGTACATTTTATTTAACTAATAATTAAAGGAGAAGACTTAAATTTTGGCTCTTCTTAGATTTGAAACATAATATAACACGGCCTATCCTTATAAATTGCCAATAAATTAGGGAGAGCATCGCCCTTTATAAAGAAAAGTTCCTTAATGATTTAGAAAAAAAAACCTTAAAAAGGTTTTAAATAATGATTATTTAAACAAAGCACATGCTAAAAAATTTACGAAATATGAAATTTTGCCGAACAAATATATGTTATGTATGTGTGTGTGTATGAATAAAAGCGAAGAAATAATGTTGCACTACTATTACTGTCACCCAATGCAAAAAAAACTGTCTGTATATATGAAATTAACAACAATTGACAAAAGCATACAACTATAAGAACATCCGCTTTTATACACGGCTTATGCTTTAAAGGGGATAGGCGGAAGAAAAAATTAATAAATCCAACGAAACAAACTTACCCAAAAATGGGTTTAAGGTATTATAATTTAGCGAGGCACTTACTCGAGAAACTGTCAGGGACCTTAAGGGATAAGACAATGAATGAAAAATAGATATACTATTCACCCCAAATGATGAAAAATAGATATACTATTCACCCCAAATGATCAAAAACAAAATAATCTTCCTGTATAAAATCAATAGTTTAAAGGTTTGGAAACTACTAGTTCGGAACTAACTAATATAAGTACCCAAAAGTTTGAGGCAACGAATAAGATAATGTGGTCATAACATTAGGGTACTAGTGTAATTTACATCCTTATGTCCATTTCCTCTCTTCATGGGAAAATATGTGTTTTAAATCTTTTTTTAAGTTCTTTTATATTGGTTTCAAGAATTGACCCTTCCACCCACCCACGTTATATTTTTTTTATTAAGTATTTATAATACAATTTAATTACTAGGTAAAGCAAAAGCAGTATATAAACAGATGTGGCTAAGATTTAGAAAACCTCAAAATTGTTATGTAATTTTCCTTCATCTACAAACAATAAAATATTACAAGATGTTTGTAGGATAAACGAATAATATTTTTTAAAAAGTACAATTACCCTAGTTTAATTAATAGGATAATAATAAAAAATAACTAGAGGTGTTTAAATTTAAATCATAAGATATTTTAGATAGAAACAATGAAATGAAAAGGTCAATAGTGAAAAATGTAAATAAAAATAAATAAATATGAAAAATAAGAAAGTTGTCAGTAATACAAGCATTTATGTATAAAATTGACTAGCATTAGATTGGCGTTTTAGTCCCAAATCTTACAAATGCTGCTGCTACAAAACATTTCAAACTTGTTAATTTACTTTTTAAAGCCTCATACAAACAAGAACGAATAAGTTATGATAGCAGAGCATTTGTTTTTAAAAAATAGCTCACGAGTAATGTCAGTAAAATATGAAAAATCCTTCCAAAAAAAATTAAAAGCTTTGGATGTATCATTATAAAAAGACCATAAGTGACTGGATTCTTTTACTATTTTTTTAAATTTTGGCACACTAGAAAATCTTTTGTAAAAAATGTTTTTGTAGGCAAGGTATTTAAAAATAGTCACTCAAAGGCTTCCTGGGAAAGTTGGGTTTATAAACTTTGGCTGGCATTAAGTTATTGGGAAATATAATCAAACAGATTATGATTGTTTTATTCTTTGTAATAAATATTCTATTATTTCATATACATGTAAAAATCACTTTAAATCAAATATTATAAAATACAAAATTTGTTATTTTCCAAAAATATTTTCATTTCAGCCTATATGCTTAAGAAATTTAACTCTATATCATCATATTTTCATTAATGAATATTTAAAAAAAGTGAAAATAAAAACACGTTCATCTTTTACTCACATTCTAGAATACTCATGGTCACTCAATTTTGTTTGGGAAATAAATAAAAAAAAACAATAAAATTAATAATATTTTATATTGTTAAATGCGACTAAAGTAAAACTTCAATTGTTGTACACAAAAATGGACAACTTAGAAGTCAACTTTTGACACCTTTTAGGCCATTAGCAAGTGAAATATAAAAATATTAGAATTCGAAAATCATTCCATCTTTTGAAGATAATTTGCGACATTAAAAAAAAAGATTAGGTATTTTTTTGATTTAGTTAAAATTTAGCTGCAAATAGACCAAAGAGCGAAACTGGATCAGGTAAGATATTTAGAAGATAGCTCATAGCATATAATAATGCTAGTTCAATACAATCCTTATTTACTCTTCAGTTTAGTGGGGCCAAGGATAATGCAATAAAAAATAATCATAATGGCAAGGAGAAAGGAAATTATTAGGCCATTTTTTTTTTATCAAGGTACATAATTTTATTTTTAAAAGGAAAGCAATAGAAGTTTGCTTAAATACAAATTTAAACTAGTCAATGATAAATATGAAAAGGAGCTTGAAAATTAGGCCTAATAATGATAATAATAATGATTAGTCGAGCCTTTCATGGTCTGAAGCTAATAATGCATGACTATTACATGAATGAGTCGACCATAATAAGCACCAACACTTGAAATACAAGGATGAACTGACCCTCTGTCTTAATAATGATTATAACCTAATAATATATTAATAATAATAATAATTACTGAAACATATAACAAATGAAATTACACGGCTCAGATCAAGTGAGCTTTTATTCTTGTTTTAATCTTGTTCTATTCTGATTCAACATACAATGTATATATATAGATAGATAGATTACACAACATTGTCTTTTTTCTTCTTCTCATTATTCTTCTTACAGAAGACTACTTTTGAATGTGAATTATATATGTGTGTGTGTGAGAGTGTATGTACTTGTTACAGACGTGTGTATGTTTACTTTACATGTGTAGTATAAGTAGGTAAGTACGCACCACAATCACTTGTAACATATGGCAGCAGAATGTAATATGGATTCTTTTACTCATGTCAGTTTTTTTTTAAAAAATTGATATACATACTTTATTTTAACTTGGCACTGGATAATTAAAAAGTTTCTTTTTTCTTTCTCTAATGTTTATAATCAAAACGATACCGCCAGAAATTTTGCCTTTTTCCCTAAAATGATTTAGAAAATGCTTTGGCATAAAATGAAAACACTTTTTCTGTCTGCCGCAAGAAATTTATCTTGCTTTTTGACAGGTTTTAGCTAACTATGGGAGGTGCTGCTATAAAAGTCCAACAGCAAGGAGTGGAGGGGGGGGGGGGATGTTCTGTAGAACAAGAACATTCATATCCACTTGGCGTATCATATTATCCAATATAATTCCAGCCAAGAAGCATCACTAAGAGATCTTGTTGTTGAATTCACATTTGGGATTTTTTTTATACAACAGTGTTTTTTTTTGTACAATTACATGGTCATACCTAATTGTGAGGTTATTGAAAAAGCTCTTTTAATCAACATGTCCTAGATTTGGATTTTTAACCTCTATTTTGGAACCATTTTAGGCCACTGCGTTGGCATATCAAGTTTTGAGGTTATCTTTCAAAGATTATTTTTCTATGTCTGAAACATCTGCAACAGAAAAAACTGCAACCAGTGAAATTCAGATACATGATTTTTTTCTATGTAGATTTTGTTCATTGTTAAGGTTTGGATTGTGTGAACGAGATGGTTGTTATTGAGGAGTTTGTGTAATACTGGTTAGACAAGGTTATACTCTTTTAGATTCAACTGAAGTATTGTGTCTTTCACGGCAGCAAATACAAAGCGAATGTTTTCTGTGTCTGAAATTAGAAAAAAATGGATTAGTAACCATAAAATAAATAATTCAATATACCAATATCTAGGGACGTACAAGCCTTTAGCTAAAAGGAATGATAATCTTATGTTTTTTTTTAATTGGAAGAGGGTAAAATAAAGGGTTTCAAAATTTGCGGTGGGGGTAAACACCCATTCTTCCTCATCCTTGGACGTCTGTACCGCTATCCCGTAATTTTTAGATTTATAAAGGACTTAATTCTATATTGAACTTCAGTATATTCCGTTTACATATCCCCAAGTTTCAAAAGTTTAGAAAGGGGCATTATTTACACTTTTTAGAGTAATTTTTTTGACAACAGTTCTTTAAAAATCCGAAATAAGATAAATATAGCCAATATGTGATTAGGTACACGTTTTAAAATCAATATTTACCTTACAAAAGCAAGGATTTTTAATTGGACTAATGAAAATTATATTATCTACTTAAGTTAACCAATTACAATTTTTTGATAACTAATATTATGAGATTACCTAAATACCAGAAGCAATAAATGTTGTTTCAAAATTGTATCTTTTTATTATTTTTGAAGAACAATGTACATTACAATAAGACACAAAATTAGGACGGTATCCCTAAACAAATCAATGAGAGTTGAATGTAAGGTTTTGTCTAGCTCACCTATATTTATAGCTCCTAACAAGAGGATTGGGCATTTTTTAATAAAATAAATTCTAAATCCAACCTAACTCTGCATATTCCACATCCCTTTCTTCCCCCAATTCGTCAGTTCTAATTAAATCATACTTTGTAAATTAAATCTAGTGTCTAGGGATTGTCTTAGATTTTGGAATGCCATCAAGGGATTGGAACAAGTTTTGAAACGGTCTTTGCAAAAGTATGTTTAGCACCTTTCAGCAATGATACCAAGCATTTTTTGGTACATATATGCATAATAGTTTCTTTTAATCCTTATAATAAAGTAACAGGATGTCAGTTTGTCTACTGTCTGTTTGTGTGTACCGAAGGATCTCGCTAACCGCTGAACCGATTGGGTTCTCCTTGACAGGGTAACTTCTATAGGTCCCGGAAGGTTTATAACTATTTTAGGGAGGGTACCACCACCCTCCCAAGAGAAATCGCCCCTAGAAAAAATTCCCCCCCCAATTTTTTTTTTTTACTTTTTCTTTTAAAATCTAAAATAAAAAATTGGGTTATCAAATTTGACTCTACCTTCCTCAAGTGCCCCTAGAGGCCTCTAGGAGGCGTAGCCCCTAGTTATGGTTAAATGAGCATAAAAAAATTCAGTTCGAATACAATTTGATGGGGAAAATGTTTAGCAATTTTTGTCAAATTAACACCAAACGTTTTGTTTAGTTCAATGTGTAAAAAGACTCGCAATGGCATGGAAAACTATCGTTATATGCTATAAAAAGCAACAATACATGAACCAGACTGTTAAAGATATAGCAAACTCTCAGTTATTTCGCTAAATATATTACATATTATTACTAAAACTGTTTTGTTTAATCAACTATGTGAAACAAAAACCTAGAACATTAACTAAAAAAAAATGTTTGACATCACTGCTGTAAGGTGTTAAGGTCTCCTAGCACTTGTTCAGGCATCGTTCTTTTTACATATCAAGGAGATATAATCATGATTTTATGGCCAAATACCTTTATCAATGATTCTTTTTCTTACTTGCCAAAATCCTTTATAAATTAGCGTTCCTACTTTTTTTTGCTGATAACCCCCTTTAGGGACGTCCAAGCTTTTTTTTCAGGGGGGTAAAATGTGGGGCTATAGGAGGGTAATATAATATATTGTAAAAAATTTGAGGGTTGTAAAATAATGGGTTTTTAAAGTTTGAGGGGAGTAAACACCCCTTTACCCCCCTAAACGTAAATGTCCCTTTTTATTATTGTTGTATCATATACTCGTTGTGCCTTTAAACAGTCTAAAATTTCAAAGTACTGTGCATGTTACTAAAATAAGGTGTAATTATGAAACTTTATTTAAATACAATTTTTTCTTCAAATAATAAATAATCCTCATTTTAAATAAGAAGATATTGTTTAAAATATCTTCTATTGGATCTTTGCAATAGAATTTAAATAAAAGAGGGCTAAATTTAACTAAATTAAAATCTACTTTTTGTGCGCTTTAGCTAGGGCACTCACTGTATAATAATTAAGCCATGCCAAACTCTTTCAGGGCAGACTGCATAATAGTATCCTTTACAGCACAGAATACAAGCTTAATATTCTCAGTGTCTGTACGTTGCAAAGCACAGGTTCGGCGGATAGAACGGCGGCAACAGGTAGTATACGGCGTTAGCCGGTACCGAAAAAAAGATATAATTAATATAATGTAGATGAAAGGCAAAAGCATAGAATTAAACAGACAGTCCTGTCGCAATTTTAGAAAAAAATATCTTGTTGTGAAAGGCCTGTCTGTTTATACGCTATGCTGCCTTCCAGAGAGACAGGAGAAAGCACAAGAAAATTTTGGTTAAAACTTCAAATATATCTTTTACCAAAAAATCTTGCGCAATTCTCCAAAGAGAGGCAGAATTTATTCAACAATCTCGTAATTCAAGTATCTAATACATTTACAAAACTTTTGCAAATTAAACATTCATTTAAGCCTTCAAATTCAATTCAATTTGGATTTTTAAAAAGCTTTATAATAGGTATG
This sequence comes from Acartia tonsa, assembly GCF_053477335.1. Taxonomy (NCBI): domain Eukaryota; kingdom Metazoa; phylum Arthropoda; class Copepoda; order Calanoida; family Acartiidae; genus Acartia; species Acartia tonsa. The sequence continues at coordinate 33,342,304 of NC_137269.1, read as the reverse complement.
GATTATAAGTTTTTACAGCTTTTTTAAAATGCACCAGATACTTAGAAGAATACGAGAAAGCTGGTTAAATCCTGCCACCCTGCCTTATCTCCATGTCTGGAATGAGTTAGTTAGTTACCTGTGGCACACGTAAAATGTGAATAAATAATCTTCTCTGTATCAGGGTTAAGGTCTACAAACATGCGCAGAATGTGCTCGCGCGCGTGAATCGCGTCTCGTTGAGGTCCTGAAAAAAGTTATAAATGGCTACAATGTGCGTCTACACTAAATACATTTGTCTAAATTATACAGGGGTGTATATTCTGATATTCTGCACAAGATTCATTTCTTTCCCCGGCTGCAAAATATTTCATTTATTTCCATCCCCCCCCCCCTAGTTTTCACCCTAAGAAGGAAGAAAATTATTTTTAGTACCTACTCTTTATTTTATTAATTTTTTTACCCCTCCCACATATTTTTCAATTTTTTCCCCGGCTGTAAAATATTTCTTCATTCCCCCCCCCCCCTTTAAGCGGGGATCCCTTGCAGAATGCACACCCCTGCCAAAATACAATTTAAATTCCTAAAAACATTTTCTGAATTATTCACCAAAGCTTTGTCGCTGAAAACCATTTTATTACTACAATCAGAGGTGGATTCTTAAAAAACTTTTTTTGCTCACTAGCTCACTAAAATAAGTGAGGCTCGCAGTGTGCCAAACGTTTTTTAAGAATCTACCCCAGGATGCAATAAAATTAAAGGTTGAAAATATCAAAAACAATTTCTTGATTTTTATTGTTTTATTCACTAGGTATGAATAAAATGTTCTTTTCCCCCGCAATATACTATTATTTTCTACGGTGAATTTAAAATTACAAAATATTATTTACTACAAATAAATTATTTTTAGTAGTGAAGCTACTATTTATCACGTTGTCTGTCAGTCAAGTCAGCTCGTAACGTTCTTTTCTTGGCAGCTATTAACGATAGACAACTGAAATGTTTATTTCGTAGATTAAGTAAAAAATAGAGGGGGCACGAGCTAACCACGGGTTTGGGACCCTGAGCCGATTCTTTGGTCTTTGAATATCAGCCAATAGCATCGGTCCCAACCACTTGAACCAGTTTTCTGGGTAATACATTAATTGTACGTACAGACAATAATTTAGAAATTAGCTGTGCTACTTAAAACCCTATCACGTGTTATCACGGCAAGTACATAGGTATTTTATCATTAAAAGTTAACATACAGAGAATCCTTATAAATGATAATAATAAGGAATATGTTAAGTATATATAGTAGTATAAAATGAATTTATTAAAATTACCATAATACTTGATAATAACCTTGACATACCAAGTGCAATAAAACAGCTGTAACCAACTACTAAATAATTTGAAGAAAAATATTCGTCAAGGTTTCGTAATTTGGGGGGACTTCTCTGAAGTACAAGATATAAAATCACTTAAATTTTGTCTAGGTATGTTTAGTTCAAGGTTAAATATTTTAGATAAAAGTGCAGTTCAAAATACCTTTAGTGATAATTGCTAATGGATGTAGATTATACGTGTACATTATGACAGGGAAAAAATTGTCGTCAATTTTACTTGCTAACATAGATCTCATTTATTGCCAATTGGTCAGTTTTTTCATACATTAGTAGGGGCGGGAGTAAAGGGGGTGGAAGGGAAAAATCGATTTTTTTTTATCAGCCCAATGCGTGTTTCACTTTATTAGTGAACATGAAAAAACTGGTGTAATATCCATCAAATATATTATATACCTATCCATTTATAAACTCAAAACTAAAATGTCTAACATTTTTACTGACAGGAATATTTCACCCAAAGAAAACTGTTAATTTATGCCAGTTAAAAACAATTTCTGACTTGATTTTGATCAAAAAGGAAAAATACAGAATGCTATTGTATATTTTTCAAAATTGATATTTTAAGATTTACCATGTTCATGAATGGGAAAAAAAGTCATTAATTTTTTTCAAAGCTAAGACTAAATACCAGGGCTCAGCAGCCGCGCCACTGCCGCATTAAATTAAAACCCGCTAGTGTGATAAAATTTTTGTCATTTAGACATAGATTGTCCGTTTAAGAACAGGTTTAGACATACAGCTGAATGTTTAAACGATTTCACTGGGGCTTACAGGCGGCTGATACTGGGCTGCAGAGCCCTGCTAAATACTTTGGCAATCAAGGATGGCAATCCGATGCTCAAATCACAAAATTGAATTCGAATTCTGATCCGATTGTTTGAATATTGTCGACGTAAAACAAAACAAATTCTGATTAAAATTTGGATTGCCATCTCTTCTTAATGTACATTAAGATGCAAGTGTAAATACTGGGAAACTAGTGTCAAATATTCCTGCTACAGGTGCCGAGTTGACCTGTAGCGCAAGTGAAATGAGAATAGCACATTCTGTCCGGGTCTGGGTTGGAGGTCAAGTAGATTTGTAATATAAACTCGCGGGCAGCTTTGTCATCCTCTTTAGGCCCTGGCATTAAATCAATTTATCAGATGCTTTTTGGCGGTTTCCTTGAAAGTGCTAGAACCCCACCCTTTAATTTTGAAATAAATAGAAAATAAGGGTTAAAAGGTGCGTTTAAATTAAGGACAACTTAGGTCAAACTAATTAAGGGTGGGTGGGGGCGCTAGACACTTTAAGTAAAACGCTGGATGATGAAATTTTGCCAGTTACCATTAAATACCAAATCTTATAATTCACAAATAACCATTTTTGACAAACATACACAATTGTAATTTTGCCGGTTATAAAAATGCCATATACCCTATTGGTTGTCACTATATATCAAAGAGTAATGACTGGAGGTACCGGCCATTTAAGCCAGGTATACGTGACAGTGTTTTAAACATTAAAAGGCGCTTACCAGTTTTTAATACCTAATGTTTTTGTCATCCTACCAACTACCCCTTGTTTACAACCCTACTTCATCTTAATGCAACCAATATTAAACCACAATTATTATATCCAATATTTTATACAATTTTCAAGAAAAAAAATAAATCCAAGTAACTTAATATATTCTATTTCAGTATTAATCTTTCTAAAAATAACTAAAATTTCATAAACTGATAAATGTGAAGCCATACATACACGTACTTAAAGTTGAAAATTAAGTATGGAAAAGCACAAACTATACATTATTAATCAAGTAGTATCCACATTTATTCTGCATTAGGTCATTTTTTGTTGTAGTTTATGGAAATAATAAAAACAGGGTACCTAGATAATTATAGATTATAACGTTTAAGTTCTGACTATTCAAAACATTTTCAGCCTTCTAGGATGTTTCTAAATCTAAGGATCTTTGGTTAGTTCCCCCCCCCCCCCTTCTACCGGCCCCCAACTGTCTTTACACTATAAACACCTAACCTCTAGGAGCCTAAAACCATTCTAAGACTGTTTTAAAGCTTTCCTGAAAAGTACAAACCATCAGACCAACAATTACCGAGATCTTTAGTTTAAGACAAAAAAACTTACTGTCTTATATTATGATTATCATTAATATTCGAATTGTGGACGTTTTCATATTATGGTTTTATAGTTTGGGTCGGTCTGTCTGATTTGTTGGGACTGTAATGGATGCACTTACCATCATATTCTGGGAAGTAGTCGACTAAATGTGAGTACATAATTTTCTCCTCTAGTAAATCCTTCTTATTAAGGAAAAGAATGACGGAGCTGTGTTGGAACCAGGGATATGTGATGATTGTTTTGAACAATGCTTTTGACTCTTCCATCCGGTTCTGAAATTAATGTAGAAGGTCAATTATTTGTTGCATCATTTAAAAATCATTTCATACATGGGAGATAACCCTCCCCCCTTCTGTTTTTTTTCTTGCAAGGAGGATGGTGTGGGCGGTTACAATGTGAATTTTTTTTTTAGAAATATAACACCTTAACAAAGGGGGTGGGGGTTTAATGCAACTATCTCGTAATCAATGTATAAATGGCACTTAGAATTCGAATTTTGATCTGAAATTTTGCATGAGTAATCCTTGGTAGGTCTATTTTCCCTAAATCGAACAAAAAGTTGGAAAAGTAGCGGCTAACGGCTAGGGCTCATCCGTTTAGCCATTTTTGGGCATTTTCAAGCAAAATCCATCACGAAACCTCTCTCCACATAATGCTCTTTTCCGATCCAAAACGTTTTCAAACGGTTCTAGCCGGTAGTTGCTGGTACTAGAAATCTAAAAAATGTTTTTTTTTGTATCATTTCACATGATTTAAAGCAAAAATATGTTTCAAAAAGTTGATTTCTACGTAATTTATGACAGATTTGCCCTAAAAATGGCCAAAAAACGACTAAACGGCTGAGCCGTTAGCCGTTACTTTTTCAACTTTTTTTTCGATTTAGGGAAAATAGACCTACCAAGGATTACTCATGCAAAATTTCAGATAAAAATTCGAATTTTAAGTGCCATTTATACATTGATTACGAGATGGTTGCATTAAACCCCCCCCCCCTTTAGGGACTTTTGATTGGTTGGTTCATCAATCTGAGTGCCCAATTGTTTAAATAAAAATTGTAATCTACAGAAGGGGTAATTTTGTGTGTCATTATTGGGAATGTACATTAATTAATCGGCCATTGTCTTAATCCTATGAATATAAGTTCTAAATAATTCAACAGATTTATTAAATAAGAGAAGACAAAACAAAACGTTATTTTGGATCTTTTTTTATACCTATTTATTTTTTCCTTGTGAAAAAAGTTGTTTAGAAATTACTTTTAGTATTTTTTAAATTGTCATTAATTGTTTAGGTATGGTTTCAAAGAATTAATTTTGTTTAAATTAGTATAGTTAAATAAATATTAAGGGTAGGTAATTGTAATTATTCGGTTATGAATGAGAATGAGAAAATTTCTTGAAATTACAAATATTAGGATAATTACATAAAAAAATAACAAGAAACAGGGTTCCCTCTTAATTTTGAAACTAATTGAAAATAAGTTTGTTTGATTGTTTATTATTTTAGGTCAAGTAAGGTTAGGTTACATTGGGTATACAAAAACGACCAATCCACTTCTTCATTTTAGTAAAAATTAACGTTAAGACCGACAACTTTTTGGAGACCATTATTTTAGAGGTCCATACAAATTATTAGAAAGCACTATTGTTTTCATTGGTGGAAAAATTAAAACCTTTAAAGTCTGTCTTAGTAAAACGCAAGAAATTATTATTGGTTGTAAATTTATTTTCAAGACGAATGAACGGACAAACATACATTAAAAAAAGAGTACCTAGCTGTGCAATTTTTTAAAAAGCCCATTACCTCGTTGTCTGACTCAAAAAGGATTTGATCGTACTCTGAAAGAGCTACGAGGAATATAATTGAAGTAACATTCTCGAAACAGTGGATCCATTTCCGTCTCTCGGATCTCTGTCCACCCACGTCAACCATTCTGAATTAGATCAATTGTTAAGATTAGCCAGCTACAGCTGTTATTTTATTTAGTGAGGTTCCATTTAAACTTCCATGACAAAAATTCATGTTTTATCTATAACTTGTATTATTTAAATGGAACCTTTTCAAAGAAGAATCCCTTTGTAAATAAATCAACTAGATATATTTCTAAAATACAACGTATAATAGAAACTAGGATTAAATTTGACTAAATATACTACTATACTTTTAATTCAATGCTCCTATAATATGGTGTTCCTCCCACTAAATTCACTAAATAAGATGAAATATAGTGCATATAAAAGTAATAAAGTACAGGGTATACCTAATATTATAATAGATACAACATATTCAAAGTACAATACGAGTGTTTGAAATAAATTACAAGATAGATATTTCTTTATACAACATAATTGCTGAAATACATTTGTTTAACAGTTTCTAGTATTTATTAGCATAACAACTGTGTAGGTTAAAGTACAAACAAAATTATTTTGTTAATAAGTAGAACAACATCAAATAATCCTAAAAAAACGTCGCCATAACCCTAACTAACTACATGTGCAGTGCAGTTTAATTATGTCCTGCCTGAACACTATTCCATCCAGGTCGAAGGGGTACTCAATGATGCCGGTGGTGGGCACCCTGGACCTCAGGATATCCTGCTCGGAGGGCAAGTAGTCAGGATCCTCTATACGCGTCATGTCGTCCAGAAAACTAAAGGTTATGATTTATAATGAAAGAGTATTAGGTCAATCCTCATATATAGTAGGATGTATGTCTGTCTCTACCGAAGGACCCATTAACCTCTGGACCGATAAGGTTTTTACAATGGAGCCCTAGGAAGGTTTGTGATTATTTGGGGGGAGTGTACCACTACCCTCCCTAGAGGCCTCTAGAAGCATAGCCGTTAGTAACAGTTAAATAGAAACACCTGATTATTGATGTAGGTACAGCTTCTAAAGCGCCAAGCGACAAGCTGTGTTGCGCTAAGGTTGTGGCTATAGTTGTTGTTGTTGTTGTAGCCCTAATTCTCTGAAGTTAGGAATCAGATGCACACGGAGACTGGAAGTGAGAATCCTTTGGCCAATCTTGGATATTGGTAAGCTTCGTGCACAGCTGATTGTATTCTATGTTACATTACAAGCTGACCCACAATTCTCGTGGAAGCTATAGTAGTATAGTCGGTAGCTCATCAGACATATGTAAAACATGGATTTTTTCGCACAAGGTTGACAAATGTTGTTGCAATTTGTCATCCCCGTGTACATCTGAGTCCTGACTTCAGATACTAGGGCTATCTAGTATTAACATCATAATAGACGAAACATACTAACTGTTTTAGTTTAAAATATTGTCTTCAGTTTTTCTATATCTTTAATGGATATGGAAAATGTTAGTTTATTTCTCTGTTTCCATTTTTACGGGTTACAAAAGTCGTCTTTCTACCCATTAGTATAATGGTTTGCCCTCTTTACGAAATACAATAAAGATATACTATACAACTAATTTTAATTGCTAATATAAATATTCTAATATAGGGTGTTATAATACAAAATACATTTTATATAATAAAGTATATATCGATGCTGTAAACCAAAGAATGTCATATAGGTAGATACCTAGGTAAACAGTTTATAAAATATAAATAATAAAAATTCATACCTATAGTTTTAGGTGTTAATTCACATTTATGATTTTTTATGTTAAATAAATAAGTTTTAAGGAATTTTTAAAAAGGGATAGATCCACGAATTGCATTTAGTTAAGGTAGTAATCCTTTAGATGGTTTTTGCACAACTTTTGTCTACAAGCCCTAACTGTGCATTGTAATGATTTGCGACTATTTTGGGCCAAGGCATTCCCTAAATTCATAATAGCAGTAATCAAAACATTCAACATACTAAATTATGACGCGGTTGACCGAAATTCGAACACATAATCTTGCCAACGACAAGCGAATGCGCGCTACGTGTAATACGTTGCAGGAGTTATTTGCACAACTACTAACCTGAATCTTATTTCCTGAAGGTCGAAGGGGTACTCAATGATACCCGTGGTGGGTACTCTCACCCTTAGGATATCCTGTTCTGTGGGTATGTAGCCGTCGGCTGCAACTCGGTCTATGTCGGACAGGTAGCTAAAAATTATCAGTTATAACTACGTGCAAACTTTAAAGGCTACAAGTGATAAGAATTTTGGTTGGCAAAAATTAAACAGCAATTAAAAAAAAATCAAAAATAACATTAAAAAATGTAAAGGTATTAAAACATTATCAACCCTTTCTTTAATTTTAAACCAATTGTTTATGAAAACTTAAGGGGATATAAAAAAAATTGCTTGTATGGCTACCTTAAAGCCAAATTTGTATTTTATTTAGGAATTGAACTCTGGGACAAGAATAATAGTTCTGGAAATAGGTAGAAAATAAAAACTTGCAGTACAGAAAATAGTATTTTCTTCCAGAACAATTATCACTTGCCTTTTAAAAGATTTTATTTTAATAAAATAAAAATTCTTTCTTTAAACTTAAAATACTAATATAATGGTGAACATAGAATTAAAAACACATGGGATTCCTTTTTCTTTAACATATAGACCTAGTTAGGTTAGCCTAATGAAATTAGGCACTTGAGGCTTGGGTGTTATTAGTGAGAGGAATTTCGTGTGGTTTTAAGTCTAAAGAAACCTAATAAAATATTCATGTGCTAGTTACATTTTTATAAATTAAGTCTAGGTGCAATATTATCAATAAAATTGTAATTAAACTATTGTGATAAACTATAAATTTCTACGAGGGCATACCATTTTCATTTTCAAGTAAAAAACAGAATCAAGAAACCCTTTTTTTTTTGACCAATCTATGACAAAAAATGTGGATATTAGGTATAAATGTTCTTTAAAAATTTCGCGGTTTTATTTGGTAAAAACTTACTATTTGGCTGAATCCGTCAACTGATACTCTCTCCTTCTACCATAGCAATCCTAAATATTTATTTTGGTTAATTAACAGCATTATTGATAATTGAAATGATTCTAAAACTTCTTTAAGTTTGATTTCCTATCCTTATGTCAATTCAACATGAAGTCTGCCTGTGTCTGTAGGAAAAGATCTCGCCAACATCAAGACCAATATGGTTATCCGGCGTTATCTTTTTTTTCAATTTTGAAAATCCCTTCACTTTTTTTACTTTTTAAAAAAATCATAATTGAGAGCGTAACAACATGACTTCAGGATGATTTGCGCCAGTTTCGTTCCAAGGCATTCCCCATACTATTAATCTAGCGGATATGACATGGTAGCAGTAATTTTCTCAAGTATTTAGTTATGACGAAATTTGGGTCCGGATTCGAACCTATCACCTTCCCATTAACGAGGGGATGCGCTTTATTTTACATTCGTGGCAGTTTATTCGTAATGAAAGCATCTATACCTGGATGCCTGGATCTGCCCACAGGTCCTTGATGGCGGTAACGTAGGCGGCGTCGAACGTTGTCACTGTCTCGTAGTCCACAGACTTTACTAGGTCCGCCTTTTCCTGCGAAAAATTTGGTATCTTTTATTAAAAATGTTAGTTTAGGGATAGATTTTACTGCAGACAACTACCATATTCTTCAACGACCCCATATTTGCAGACGATTGTCTTGATTAAGAGATTTTTGCTTTCTTAGCACCCGTAGCAACCTTACATTCTTTTGTTCAGAAAGCACTACATTTTTTTGTTATTTTGAGGAAACACTAAAAAATGTACAGTCTGTTTAAATAATTATTGAGATTACCCAAACTACAATAGGTCATGGTATATATAGTATTTTAGCTCTTACCCCCTACATTTCTGTAAATTTATTGTTAAGGAGTTAAAAAATACTTTAGCTTTCAGAACATATTTTCAACGTTTTAATCTTTTTAAAGATATTTGATGAGCTATGCTTTCAAGGAATATCATACTTTGTTTATTTAGAACTCTAGAATGATAAAGCTAAGATACATAAAGGGGGGGGGGGGGGGTTAATGCAACTATCTCGTAATCAGTGAGCAAATGGCACTTAGAATTCGAATTTCCATCTGAAATTTTGCATGAGTAATCCTTGATAGGTATATTTTCCCTAAATCGAACAAAAAGTTGGAAAAGTAACGGCTAACCGCTGGCGGCTCAGCCGTTTTGCCATTTTTTGGATATCTATATTGCGAATTAGTCACGAAACCTATCTTCACATAATACTCTTTTCCACTCCACTATCAAACGGTTCTAGACGGTAGCTGTTGGTACTAGAAGTTTTAAAAATGGTTATTGCTATCATTTAACATGAATTAAACCAAAAATATGTTTTAAAAAGTTAATTCCTACGTAATTGATGATGAATTTACCCTGAAAATAGGCAAAAAACACTGCTGAGCCGCCAGCCGTTACTTTTCCAACTTTTGTTCGATTTAGGGAAAATAGACCTTCCAAGGATTAAGATCGAGATTCGAATTCTAAGTGCCATTTGCTCACTGATTACGAGATGGTTGCATTATAACCCCCCCCCCCCCCTTAAATCTCAAAATTGTGGTTCTTATTATGAAAATGCCTTTAACTAATAAAAAATACCATACAATTTGAAAGAAAAGGGAAATAGCTTTATCTTAAAAAGTAAATAAACATGAGGAAAGCAAAATAACATTATTAGGCTTTGATTATCTCTTACAACTATTAAAAATTAAGAAAGATAAGATTAAGTATATTTTAATTAGTTCAAGGTAAGCAATACATTCAATTTTAACATTATTATATGTTTGATGGTATATTTGTAACTTATACTTGAATTCGTTTTTCTGAAATGCATTTCATGCATCTATCTCTTTGGGATAATAATGAAGCTATAAATTCAATTTTCTTTGCTTAGGTAACAAATTCTAAAAATATTTTTTACACTTGAGCAACAATACAAAAAGACACCTTGAAAGTGTTCAGTATCTAAGTTAAAAAGTTAATAGTCCTTAAAATTATTACATCATTGTGTTTGAAATAAAACAATCGTAGGCAACAATGTTTAATAATAATTCTAGAACAAAAACACCAGAATTTACAGCTTTTCCAAAAGTTCAAGCAACAAGGATGACAACATCCATAAGAAGCGAAGCACAGAAAAATACCATACCATTTAGCAATCCTTATTACAAAAAGATTTTAAGTTCTAATATAAATACCCAAAATATTTTTTAAATCAAACAAAATTGACTAAGATATTTGAAAACTTAAAAATCTAGCTACTTGCCCTTCATTTATAGTCACACGAATCCCTCAGAATGACGAGAAATATATTTTTATAGTGTAGCTTGGCTTCTAATAAAAATGATTCACTCGCATTTCTTATTTTGATAGTATGAGTAAGAAACTTTATTACCCCCAGAAATTAAACTATTTTCTTTATGTTTGAGGCTTTAATTTTAAATACATTTCAGTGTCATTGCCTGACTTTTTCCGTATGTCAAATAAACAAACTTTGTCGTTATAATATATCATGTACTAACTGTAATAAAGATGATATTCAACTATACTAACTGTAGTTCTGTTGTTTAGCATCTTAGTCGACGAAAGTATTTTTATGAAAAGGGATGAACTACAACTATAAGTAGTAAACGAGGGTTGAAGTCGACTAAAGCGTTCATGTGAATATGGACAAATGCAGCAACAATATACATTCTATTTTATATAGTGTTCTCGTATATCGTGTTTACTTAAATCCCCAGTACCTGGCAAGTCGGGTCCTCGTACTGTATCTTGAGCAGGTCCATTGCTCTGATCATGGATTGCATGGCCATGAAGATATTCTGATACACAAGCTTGATGTGTGTCCTCTTGTCCTCGTCCGTGTAGCCGGCGCCGTGAATGATGCGCATCTGTTTGATGAAGGTCGATTTGCCGGATTCTCCAGTCCCTAGACAAACAACAAAATTAAGCTTCTAGCATGACATGGAGGAAAAATTGCAGATTTGATGGGGACATTGGTCTGAATATTATGTTGCTTGAGATTTTAAAAATGTAAATGATTAACTACTAATTACAATTTGTATAAAATATGTCTAAATTTTAATTTTCAATAGGTGAAAAAAATTCTTTTAGATTCTTATGAACTTTGAATAAAGCAAATCAAAACATAAACAAAAAGATTCATATTTCTTCCATAATAGCTTGATATACTTTCCATACAGAAAATAAAAGTACTAGTTTTCGGATAAAGAAACATTTAAATAAATGTTTAATTTTGGACAACAGAAACATTATTAAAAATTAGTGTTTAATTTACCATTATGCGTATGTTTATACTAGCGGTAACGCCCCTTGAAGCCAGGCGACTTGAGGGAAGAGGCGGGGGATGGGGGGGAGGGGGGGAGTAGTCGACCAGACACTTTTTTATTTTAGTTAGAGAAAAAAAAATTCTTGATTTTTCTTTGGGAGCAGGAGAAATAGTTTGAAACTTCTCCTGTACCTGCAAGAAGCTTCACTGTAAAAGAGAACTAAATCGGTTCAACAATTACAAGATATTTTACTAAACACACACACACACACACACACACAGATAGTTACAGACAAACATCCTGTTACTTAGTGATTGATAAAGAAATATTTTTTTCTTTTGTTATATACCCATTTTATATTAAGTAGAACCAGGAAAAGGTTTGTATTTTTGGCCTGACCGATTGTTTATAAAATACAGCAAAAAAACAAGGATGACAACATCCATAAAAGCGAAGCACTGAAACGGTAGGACAAACGGACATTAACACTTGTATAGTATCTGAACTGAAAAATCGGAACATAAATGTATAAATGTCGAATCAAAATTGTAGGTAAATTTGTTGAAAAACTGCTTAAAAACAGGATAATGTTTATGGACATACTTACATTTTTGGACTTGATTATAGAGTTGCTTCGCTTATAATATTGTTCTTTGTTGTCCCAGGAATCAATATACCAAAAATCAGATCAAACGGATAATTAAAACACTTGAAAATTTGTTGTTAAAAAAGTAGAAAAATCAACATGTTTAAAATGGACGTACGGACATTCTGGTAATGATTATAGAGTTGCTACGCTTTCTAAATCGTACCCAACTACTACAGGAATCATCATGCAAAGTTTGAAATCGATAGGACAATTCTAACATGCCTAAATTAACGAATAAAAGCTATCTATCTCGGACGGACGTACGGACGGACCGACCCTAATTATAGAAAAGCTTCGCTTTTAATAAACAGCTAGCAATTATCTTGCATTTTGTTTATATGTGTTTAATAATAAAAAAGATAACTTCATAAGCATAATTGACATGAAAGAAAGTCATAACATTTAGGAACAAAGTTTAGAAATAAAGCTTTATAATTGCTGAATTTTTCTCGATATTTTTTACTGTTTTACATAAGCACTCATTCGTTAAAGGTTGTAAATCTTGGTCTGTCTATGAATAGAGGAGCTCTGTGCGTATTAGTAATAATGGAATATATACACATTGACCATATCCATATGCATCCCATTTATACTTCACATTCATTAGCCATGATACATAATACAAAGAAGAGTCAAGCTACGGATCATTAAACTGAATGTAGAGAAAGGGAATAAAAGGGAACTTTATTTCATCAATTCTTATATTCTTTTATATTGTACGCACGTACAGTGATATTTTTTATTATAAAACTTTTTATAAAAGTAAATGGATGTCTATCTGTCTGTAGATTAAGATCTCGCTAACTGGTTCTCCTTTACAGTTAAGTCGCTTATAGGACAATTAAAGTTTTTAACTTTTTAAGGAGAGGGTACCCCCCAAAAAAGCATTAAATATTTTTTAAAATGTAATACGTTTAAAAAATAAAAATAAAACAAAATCTTACTACTGCACCGATTAAGTTCTGCATTTTAGGAAAGCTCCCTATAGGCCTAAGGTTTTTTTTTCAATTCTATTTCTTAATATTGTGCCTATTTTAGCCATTTATTTTATTTTGTAGATTATGAATATTAAGGGGTTTTTAGGTCACTAATGTCGGTAGATATGTCAGTAACGCTCCGTTTGGACAGTTTTTGTGTGTGTTGTTGGTCCTTCTTTCTTATCTTTTCTCACTTTATTAGTATTTTCTTAATATCTATTCTTTTAATCTTACTGAAACAAACTTTTCTACTATTATTTTACTCCTATCCCCATTTATACACATCAACATTAAACCAATTTGTACAGTCAAGATCAATGTAGATTATTTATAGCAAACCTTAATATACATTATGGCATGGACGTGAGTCAAAAATTGGCTATTCGCAATTTAAATAAATTCGCCAAAAATTTTCTGAAACATTATTTAAAAATCATCCTTTTGCTTTGATATCATAGTTAAAGAAACATCTGCGGTTTAAGAATTTTTTTTAAGCTATATAACAAGATTCATACAGATGACTCTGAAAATACCCCACACGAACGGTCCGACAAAAAAAATAACGACTGCTATATGGTATTTTGAAACAGAGAGTGAGGGGAGGAGGCAGGGTTGTTAACCCATAATCCAACCCAAAAACCCAAACCAGGGATTTTGAGGTTTTGGGTGGGTTTTATTCTATATCATGTTAGAAGTAAAGAGGACTATCCACGAACAAGAGCAAGTGATTCTAAGCATTTTCCAGCATTGACCCTTAGTATTTTTTTTAGTAAATATACTAGGTTTATGTTTAATATTTGCTTTATCGACTAAAAAGTAAGGTTTCACCATGGTTTTATATGAAAAAAAAATTTGAAATGTGAAGCATTGTTTGGTGCAATATCATTGAATGTTTTGATGAGTTTAAACTGTTGTTTAAAAGCTTTGACACAAAAGTAAATTATTGTGATTAAAAATGTATGTTTAGAAAAAGGGTTGGTAACTTGTAAACAGTTTAATTAATGTACTTTATCAATTTACAACATTTTATGCTTTTCTGCAGTGTTATTTTATTTTTTCCTTAGAACTCAACAAAGCATTTGATGATACTGCTTTAAAAATTGATTTACAATTCAAAGTTTTTCTCATATAAAACCATGGTGAAACCTAACTTTTTAGTCGATAAAGCAAATATTAAACATAAACCTAGTATATTCACTAAAAAAAATACTAAGGGTCAATGTTGGAAGATGCTTAGAATCACTTGCTCTGGTTCGTGGATAGTCCTCTTTAGTAATTTATAAGTTATAACAGATTCCTACGATTGTTTTTTACATTTAGTTGAATATTTTCTATTTAATTTTATAGATAATATAACTAGAAAATGGAAATTAGAAGTTAAAAAGAAAAGAAACAATTGAAAAAGATTCATTCTCTTCTATTTTGATCATAATTCAATTGCATATCTAAATCTATCAGTTTTCAGGGCTGGCGGGTGGGTTGACCTTCCTTCCACTAAACTATTAAACAAACTACAGGTCATATATTCAGTTTTGATATGAATCCATTTGTCATGGTCGTAGCAAAATCTTGAAGGAGGAAGGAGAAATATGACAGTAAATTATACTGACCCCTACCACACGTTCTCTCATTCGTTGACTTAAATACTTGGTTTTATTTACATGAAAGGGGACTATGCACGAACAAGAGCAAGTGATCCTAAGCACCTTCCAGCATTGATCCATTGTATTTTTCAGTGAATATACTAGGTTTATGTTTAATATTTGAAGTTAGGTTTCACCATGGTTTTATATGAAATTTTTTTGGTGTAATATCATCAAATGTTTTGATGATTTCAAACTGTTGTTTAAAAGCTTTGACACAAAAGTATATTCTTTTGATTAAAAATGTATATTTCGAAAAGGATTGGTAACTTGTAATATTGTAAACTGTTTAATTAGTGTACTTTTGCAATTTACAGCATTTGATGTTTTTCTTTTCTGTTATTTTAATTTGTCCTTTAAACTCAACAAAGCATTTGATGATATTGCATCAAAAAATGCTTTACATTTCAAAGTTATTTTTTCATATAAAATCATGGTGAAACCTAACTTTTTAGTCGATAAACATAAACCTAATATATTCACTACAAAAATACTATGGATCAATGATGGAAGGTGCTTAGAAATAACTTGCATAGTTCTCTTTTTATTTCATTGAAAATACAACAGTGTTTAAGCTTTTCCACTGATAAAAATCTACATAAGAGATAATATTATTTATTTCAATTTAATGTGTACATCAATTAATCGTTCTATCCCTTAAGATCCCTAAAGATCTATCGTTACAATCAAGAAACCAAAAAGACAGCTAATTTAGTATAGTTGGTTGACTCGAGGGTTACTTAAAGCCGCTCGGAGACAAAAAAAAGCATACCTAATAATAACAATTTGAGCTCCCTCCTAGCATCCCTTTTGTCCTTCCGGAGCTGGCGGTCAATCTCAGCATTGATCCGCTTCTGCTCCCGCTGCTCCTCACTTAGACAGCACGCCATCCTGAAATAAGCAATTTTGTTTAAATCTCTTTTTTTCTCTCTGCATTATTACTTTGTTTTTAAGCAAGGGATTGGGTAGGAGCATTTATTCAATGTATGACAAACGGAAACAGGTTTATTGTGGAGATCCCGTAAAATCCGGTATTTTGGTAATTAGAACCATCCAAGAAAGCTAAAAAGGGGGAGGCGGGTGTGACTCCTTTTGAAACCAACACTAAAAGTCAAAGGAACTCAACTAAGAAAGAGTTACAGCACTGAAATTTGCTATGGCAATTGCTTTAAGGGGGTACAATTTGGAACTGAGAACAAAACGGCGCTTTCGCCGAGAAACCGCCTTTTCCCAACGAATTTTATTTGTATTTTATTGCCAAAATTAAACATTTTTAAATCAAATGAGACAAATTTATTTTTTTCTCATAAAAATATCCCTATATTATCATTTAACACTTGCTTTGAATTTTAGTTTTGGAATCAAAAAGAGTCACATCCGCCCCCTCCCTTTCATATGTATATATATTTTGATAACTATATATGAATGTTTATAAAAGTACTAACAACGAGTTTTACGGAATCTTTGAATCAAAACTATCTCCCTTTATGTCAGAGGGAGGGGGACGTTGTGACTTTTTTTTAAAACCAAAACTACAGGAATTCAACTTAAAAAAGTGTTACAGCACTGAAATTTGGAATGACAGTCGCTTTAAAGAGGTACAATGTGAAACTGTGAAGAAAAGTTGGTGAAACCAGTATTTCCTGTCAAAAAACATTCGGCGATAGCGGCGGTTCAGCCGCCGTTTCTACACAGTTCCACATTGTAACTCTTTAAAGCAACTGTTATACCAACTTTCAGTGCCGTAACTCTTTTTTTTAGTTGAATTCCTTTGACTTTTAGTTTTGGCTTCAAAAAGTGTCACAACCGCCTCCCCCCTTATTAACTGTAAACTTTGAGTTATGATAGTAAAAATCCTTTAGTATGTAAGCTAGTCTTTTGGAGTTCAAAAAATATTTTTAATAGGTATATGTAAAATAAGTTTCACTACCGTAAGATATTTTGGGGATACTATTTAATACTAAATTAAGGAACATAATATATAAATAAAATTAATCCGCATACCAAAGGATTTAAGTCTATCCAAAATAAAAGTCCAAATATTTCTGCAAGCTTTTAAAGAAATGCACTCTACTTCCTTAAATGTTAGGGCACTGTTTTGGGTTTTAAAATTAGAATAAAAAACATTGGTTTTAATCATAAAACTAATCCTAGATTGATTAGTATAAAGCAAACTTGTGTTTAAAAATATAAACTATAAACATAAAATATGAAGATCTAAAGATTTTAAAAGGGGATTTTTTGTAATATTTTGAATTAAGGAAAAATGACTATCTTCCTGACGACATAAAAACTAACATCCTGTAAGACAATGTTTATAACTACAATATACAACCCTTTCAAAATAGAATGGTCACATGCACTTTAAATCAATTCTACTAACGACCATTAATACTCAAAAGTTGTCTTTAAATGAATATTTTTTTCTATCCTTTGTTGAAACCACAGTTTATAGCATCTTTTCCGGATTTTAAGTATTTTTAAATCTGCAAAAAAAAGTTAATTTCTCTGAAAAAAATGTAGTTGGTCTAGCTTTAAAAACATTGACATATCTTTGACATTTGACAGATTGAAAATTGTCTATTCTTAACTTTGGTTTAGGTGGACTGACTTACCATAATCTAACCAAAATTAAAGCTAAAGGGAATTTCTGTTAGGTATTAAAAAGATTGAAATAAACACTGAAGATATCATATAATATAAAATGTCTAGTACATTTTGAAACAACATAGGAAGCTAAAAATTAATATATGGCTTCCTTTTAACAATAGTTACTTGAATTTAACACAAAACTAAATAGTATTTTTTGTTGTTGATTGACTTCAAGCGTTTAGAACACTAGAGTGCCAAAAATAGGGTATTTTGTAATGTACTAAACACTTTGATTTACGGGATATCTTCATAATTTCTCTCCCTCTTATTTACTTTCAAGAACCCCTAATTCTATTTTCAAAGATTAATGATTACGCAGTCACATAAAACTGTACCACATCATTTAAAAAAAATACTGCTACTACAAATATAACCATCCTTGACTTCCATGTAAACTAGTGCAACATCACAAGACGAACAGTTCATTTCCAACACATTAATTAACATATAAACTTTTAACTTTATTAAGGACTCAAATCGGGAAATGCCTAAATCTAAGAAAAATTCAACAATGAATGTAAAACAATTTTTCCACTTAAGAAAAAAATCTTATTTTCAAGATTAAGAACAACTTTTTCATGTCATTTATAAAAATATATAAAATAGTTTTACATAAATTGATTAGATGTTCTAAAAGGGGGCGGGGGTCTAAGAATCATAGCTTTCGACTATGGCCTATACAGTAATTCTGTACTACAAGAAAAAAATATTAAAATGTTAATGTAAACAGAATTTCATAGGTCATAATTTAAGCCAGCTGATTTAATTGTTATATAATTTTTACAAAGGCGTCTGGTTAAAAACAGGGGCGGTCAAGATTAAAAAATTTAAGTCCTAAATATTGCACGCAGGACAACCCAGGACACTCAAGTACTTACGGGCACTCCATGATTTTTAATCAGAGAATTTGGTTCTTATTTTCTCCTGCATTAATAATCATTTTCTTTACTTATTGTCATAAATATAAATCAAATAAATAAAATATAAACCTAAATAAATAATTTCAGCAAAGTATAAACTTAATATTGATAAAAAATCTAAAAAATCCTATAGTAATGAAGGATAATTTCGGAAGAGTAGAACAATTTGGACTTAAAAAAAAACTTTCGGCTTATTCCTATTTACCTCCTGCAAGGATCCAATATGACTTTTCTATGGATTTTGAATAGGATTTGTCCCAAACTTCCCTGCTCGTCCGAAATTAACAAACATCACCTTACTCCCCTTAAAATTTGTAAAGACGGATGTGTCATTTTTAAAAACCCTGTCTAAAAACGAGTCTGGTAGAACAGTAGGATATGATTTGTAATGCATTTGAGTTGGATTTTTTAGGATATCTCTTCGAACTTAAACAATATTACAATTTAAGGTATCTTTTCTTCAACTATTTGTGTGTTTTAGACAGAATTTCTTAAATGGGCAGTTCCTTTTCACCCTTGAAACAAACCAGGTGTATATAGAATTAACTTTAATACAAATATCTCCTTACCTTATTGACTATTTATACTAACAACCAAAAAGCACGAAGATTGAGGAATCAATTTTTAATAGGTACCACTTTTAGTATCCTAGAATCACAAAATTACATGATTTAGGTAAGTAGGTATGCTTTTAATATCAATTATCAAGCATCAATTAAATAAAAGCGAAGAGCGAAAATAACAAACAAGGATGACAACATTAAACACAGAGAAACCACAAAAATCCCACTGTTAGACAAATGTTACAGCAACGTTATTAATATGTTAAAAACTATTGCTGCTTATACCTTGAAAATATGTAAACATAAAAAATCATCATAAAGTATATGTGAATCATAGTTGTTACAGGTTTAGCGCTATCCATTACAAACGTAGTATAAATGTAAAGATCATTGCTTTAACAATAGTTTGGGTAAAAAATATAAAACTAGAAGAACGTTTAAGCTTAGTCAAAAAAGTCTTCCTACTTAATAGAAAAACAACTAGGTACCAAGTATTTAAAAAGAATTAAGATATGCAATTGTGTGCCTAGTTGTTGGTTGAATAGATGTAGTTGTTGTATTGACTTGGCTAGGAAACCAACTGTATGGGCTGCTCTGCCCCCTTCATCTAGCTACACACCTTCCTCACATAGTGTTCAACTTAGAGGTTAAAGGCAGGGGCATCTCCTGTATGTATTAGTATTCTCCTTGCCTTGTGTAAGGAGCTGGATTAAGGGTTGGAGGAAGGGGTGGGTGGGGAGGTAATTTGGAGATTTTCGGGGTCAAGGGGGAAAGAGAAGGATTTCAAGGTTCAGCTAACGGTATTCAACCATTGTGAAATATATTGTTATGTATTTTCAATTAGTTTGTCTGCTTTGATTATTGAAGCCCTACAAGTGGCTGGCCAAACTATTGGATATGGAATATTCACGTGTTGAAGGTTATATGCAGATTATCACTAATCAGTCTTCATGTTGACATCTTATTCAAGATCTGAAATTAATTTCAAATATTAGTGCAAGTAAGCATACAATAATGACAATAATTGACCATAAATTGATATTTTCAGAAATTTCACACAACTAAAACCTAGACCTTTGGTAGTATGAAATGTTAGGAATGAGATTAGTTTATGTCATTTACCACTCCTAGCTGAATAAAGAAACATTTCAATAGTATTAAATTTACATTTAAAAATAACTGAAATACACTTGCATATAATATCAAGGACAATTCAAGTCAGTCGTAAAATTAGTGATTTAAATTCAAACAAACTGCTTGAAGCAGGCCTAAGATAAACAAGAACTAAGCGAAAGATAAGAAAAGATTAGCATTCTGGCTGTTTAATTCATTATATATATCTAACAAGTTGCTTCGCCCCTAGCCTCTGGAGTAGGGCTTGGGATTTCAGGAAATTAGCTTGAAACTACCACTAGATATCAATAAAGCTTAAATAAAACGCACATCAACTCCAACAATTGCCTAGATCTTGAGCTTCAGACAAAAAACATTACTACTTTATATTACATTAAAATTAGATTACGTCATTTTTTTCTGAATAAATTATAGAATTGCTTTATCTCTAAGCAGGAAAACCTACAACTTCATTATTTGATATGTTTTGAAACAGCACTGTTTGTCCTTTTACAAAAGAAACACAACAATACAAAATTTCAAACTATTTTAATCACAGTATAGTAAAATTAAGATCTAGAATTTAATCATCAAATTTAGCTAAACAAGAAATTAAGCATTTATTTCTTTGATCTAGACTGAAATACCTATTTATTTTAAAAAAAGTGGTAGTAATATTATATGAGAACAAGGAAGTCTGTCAGTGTGTTTGAGCAACATGTTGTTAATTAATACCGTCCTCTCCTTTACAGTGAAGCTTTTAATTTCTTGTGGGAATTTTTTTGGGTCTATTTCAGGGTTGTCTACCACCATCCCAAGAATAATCACCATAAAAAAAATATTCCCCCCTAAAAAAATATAACCAAATATTTAAAAGGGCATAGCTAGACACGCGTTAGCATTAAACAATAGAAACACAATCTTTAAGTTACACAAGACAGAATATTTGAATAAAAACTATTGTATAACTATTAAAATTAATAGAAAAAAAAAAGAATACAAGACTTGTATAATAAAGTTACAAAAAATATCACCAGTAATAGGCATATTTAAACATAAAAACAAGTTTTTAACACCCATAATCTCAAGTGCAGGAAAGGTGAGAAAATAGCATAAACCCAACAAATCAAATTACTTCCCGAAAAAGTATAGCCCTTGGGATAAGCGATTTCCGAGAACTTTATGTTTGATCAAAGTAAAAAAACATTAATTACAATATATTCTCGAATCATACGTACATGAAAAGAACGAAACAGTTCGTGGCGCTAAAGAATTGGATGCGATTTACTTGGCTTACATGTATTAAGATAGACCTTTGAATAATGTTTTAAACATATCCATGGAGCATCTTAAATTTTATACATAACAAGACTTTACGTCGGTCACACGTACTTCTTTCAAGCAGTATTTAATTAACCACTTCATGTTGTATTTTAAGCTTTAAAGTTATTTTTCCAACTATACAAATATTGAAAATATCAAAATTACTTAGATTTCATGATTATCATTAAGATTTTACAATTTACTTATTTTCATAATTTAAATAAATAAATGTTAATAAAAATATATCTGAAGCAAAATTTGAATACGGGGAGTTTCCAGAAATATTGTACACCACAAAAGTAATAAAATTCTGCCTTTGTATAATTTCTTCAAACTGAAACAGAAAAACTGTAAAGTACCTTTTTTACAAATATATATAAAGATAAGCGGCGTGAAACATTTCAGCCTTCACAACGTATTTTATGGTCTAAAATCACTTTATTTCACATTTTTCTCTCACTTTTTTGACTGGAATTGTAAATGATCACTATTTATGAAGCTTTTCATTATTTTTTTGTAAATCACTTTTAGACCTCACCCAAATTTTGGAGCAATTTTCATTTCAGTGTATGTGTGTGTGTAAGCAAGATGGGAGCATACAGTGTGTATGTGTGTGTCAGTCTGTGTATATGTGTGTGTGTATGTAATATGGGAGCATACAGTGTGTGTCCGTCTGTCTGTGTATTTGTGTGTGTATGTGTGTAAGCAAGATGGGAGCATACAATTTAGTTTTGACTGCGCAAGCGCATTTCTCTCTTCGACAATAAATTACACCATTTGCGCATGCGTCAAATTATCTTTGCGCAGACGTACATAACAAGTTGCCAACTTTCAAGTTTCGGTATTTCGTAGATTAAAACAAGTCGAGAAAGAAAATTTTTACTCCTTTATGATATCAGGATTTTCCACATTATATTGTAGATATATCTCTGATATTCAGACCAATATTTTCGAAAATAAATCTTGTATTATGTTTATAATTTGTTGTTCGTTTGGATATAAAAAGAAATTTATTATTTTGCTAATTCTGAAAACTGTTCACGGGTTACTACTAAATGCAAATGAATTCTAACAAGAAATAAAAAGAAAAGAAACTATAGCCTAAAAATGACCTTATAAATAGTCAAAATAACTTACTTTTCTCATTTTACGGCTAGAGAAAATGCCCGTAAAGTTGGACTGTTAATCATATTTTTCAGCAATTTTCGCTCCACATGCATTTTTAGTCTTGGTCAGAGGAGACAATTTTTAGATTTGGTTATTCTTGTGATTTTAATGGTCCTTTCTTTCTTGCAAATTTTTGGCCAAAGTAACATATTTTGGCATCTTTGGTATAGAAGTAATCTCTAAGAAACACTGCGCATGCGTTACCATTTGTTTTGGTACGCTTGCGCACAAGTTGGTTGAGGTAAATATTTGTTATGTTACGCATGCGCAAACCATGCAGAGGTAAACAAACATTAAAATTTGCGCATGCGCATCCGCCAGCCTCCGTGCCCTATCAAAAGATGGATAAGATAAAAATGACATTCATTGAAACCGCGTTTGGAATAATACTAAAAAATAGATTTTTGTTTAAGCTTTATCTGAACGAAAAGGAATTTTAGTAAACTGAAATTTTAATAATTTACGAAACATTATAAGATTTTATTTATGAATGAAAAGCAGCGAAAAAAAGAGGTATTCTCTAATTGGTTTGAATATTATTTCGACTATTTTGATTGGTCTTTGTTTTTAACTAATATCAGGTTTTAACAGAAGTGCCGCATATCTCAATTTCAGAATCTTTGATTGTAATACGTATTTTTTATAAACTTAAAAGTTGATATCTTTTTATATAAAAAAAGTTAAGTATAAGTTTTTTAGATTTATAGTTTTGGGCTATAAAAGGATGACCACGATGAGCTGGGCAAGTTCCCAGTTGAGGAGTGAGATTCTACCCCATCTGAAAAAATAAACCCCCCCCCCCGCCATCTATCAAATTAAACCCCCCCCCCCCGGCATCATGAAATTTTTACCCCATCTTATGATTTTGTCCCCATCATGTTAATTTATCCCCATCTTCATATTTTGTACCTCTCCAAGAGAAACAAAATAATGTCAGAGAAGGGATAAATTATTGAACAGGGGACAAAAATGAAGGATGGGGTCTAAATAGGAACATGGGGCCAGGATTGGAAGGTGGGGTCTGATTTGACAGATGGGGGAATGATTGGCAGAAGGGGAAATAAAATCTGGGTAGGGGGGAGGGGAGAGTCTGGAGGGGTTTGCGAGGTGAGCCTCGCGCGAAAGAATTTATATTAGGGTAGCATAAGCTACCATACTCCACTGTAGTGAAGCTATGCCTTTCACTCTTCTATATTTTCCTATATTTTGAATAAAATTTGAAAATGCCTCTATTTATTTTTTTTATTTCTCTTTTAAGACTTTTTTTATACTAAATCACCAACATATTCTAATACTTTACTTTACCTAATATTTTAAGATAAGAATTTGGCTCCATTGAAGAAAAAAAACAATAGTTTGTTTGAAATAGGAACATCTAGTGGCAGATTATTGAACTACATAATATACATTTTTCTGGATGTCAACAAACATGATGATTGGTTGAAAAACACAGATGGGGTAGCAAACAATGCTATGATATCAAAATTGAAGCAAGGGGTTAAAACTTACACATGGTGGTCAAAAAATTAATATGGGGTCATTTTTTCATGATGGGGGTAGTTTCAAGTGCTTATATCTGGAGAACCGTAAGAGATAGAGGCCTAGTTGCTTGACTGTGGTAACTCAGATTTACATAAGGAAGCCATTTATGCACATGGGGGACCAAAACATGATATGGGGTATTTTTTTCATGATGGGGGTAGTTTCAAGTGCTTATATCTGGAGAACCGTAAGAGATAGAGGCCTAGTTGCTTGACTGTGGTAACTCAGATTTACATAAGGAAGCCATTTATGCACATGGGGGACCAAAATATGATATGGGGTATTTTTTTCATGATGGGGGTAGTTTCAAGTGCTTATATCTGGAGAACCGTAAGAGATAGAGGCCTAGTTGCTTGACTGTGGTAACTCAGATTTACATAAGGAAGCCATTTATGCACATGGGGGACCAAAATATGATATGGGGTATTTTTTTCATGATGGGGGTAGTTTCAAGTGCTTATATCTGGAGAACCGTAAGAGATAGAGGCCTAGTTGCTTGACTGTGGTAACTCAGATTTACATAAGGAAGCCATTTATGCACATGGGGGACCAAAATATGATATGGGGTATTTTTTTCATGATGGGGGTAGTTTCAAGTGCTTATATCTGGAGAACCGTAAGAGATAGAGGCCTAGTTGCTTGACTGTGGTAACTCAGATTTACATAAGGAAGCCATTTATGCACATGGGGGACCAAAATATGATATGGGGTATTTTTTTCATGATGGGGGTAGTTTCAAGTGCTTATATCTGGAGAACCGTAAGAGATAGAGGCCTAGTTGCTTGACTGTGGTAACTCAGATTTACATAAGAAAGTCATTTATGTACATGGGGGACCAAAATTTGATATGGGGTATTTTTTCATGATGGGTGTAGTTTCAAGTGCTTATATCTGGAGAACGGTAAGAGATAGAGGCCTAGTTGCTTGACTGTGGTAACTCAGATTTACATAAGGAAGCCATTAATGAACATAGGGTACTAAAATTTGTTGGGGGTTTCTTTTTTCATGATGGTGGGTAAAAATTGAAAATAGGGGCCATTTGTTATGGTGGAGAGGGAATTAGGTTAAGTTAGGTTAGGTAATATTGAGGAGCCCTGCAAGGTTAGGGCCCCCCGGGGGCCCTAACCTTGCAGGGCTCCTCAATATTACCTAACCTGTGCAGGAGACCCTAACTCTGCAAGGCTACTCAATATTTCCTAATCCCTTCATGAACATAGGGTACCAAAATTTGATGGGGTTGTTTTTTTTCATGATGGTGGGTAAAAATTGAATATAGGGGCCATTTGTTATGGTGGAGAGGGAATTAGGTTAAGTTAGGTTAGGTAATATTGAGGAGCCCTGCAAGGTTAGGCCCCCCCGGGGGCCCTAACCTTGCAGGGCTCCTCAATATTACCTAACCTGTGCAGGAGACCCTAACCTAACTTAACCTAACCTAACCTAACCAATTTTAAACTAACATGAACCAACTAAACCTAATCTAACCCATTTTAATCTAACCTAACCCATCTTAACCTAACCTAACAAACTTAACCTAACCTAACCCATTTTAACCTAACCTAACCCATCTTAACCTAACCTAACCCATATTAACCTAACCTAACCCATTTTAACCTAACCTAACCTAACTTCACCTAACCTAACCTAATTTCAACCCCCAACCCCATCATAGAAAATTGGCCCCTATATTCAATTTTTACCCACCATCATAGAAAAATGACCCCCATATTAATTTATGTACCCCCATGTGCATAAATGGCTTCCTTACTTTAATCTGAGTTACCACAGTCAAGCAACTAGGCCTCTATCTCTTACGGTTCTCCAGATATAAGCACTTGTAAGTACCCCCATCATGAAAAAAATACCCCATATCAAATTTTGGTCACCCATGTGCATAAATGGCTTCCTTATGTAAATCTGAGTTACCACAGTCAAGCAACTAGGCCTCTATCTCTTATGGTTCTCCAGATATAAGCACTTGAAACTACCCCCATCATGAAAAAAATACCCCATATCATATTTTGGTCCCCCATGTGCATAAATGGCTTCCTTATGTAAATCTGAGTTACCACAGTCAAGCAACTAGGCCTCTATCTCTTACGGTTCTCAAGATATAAGCACTTGAAACTACCCCCATCATGAAAAAAATACCCCATATCATGTTTTGGTCCCCCATGTGCACAAATGGCTTCCTTATGTAAATCTGAGTTACCACAGTCAAGCAACTAGGCCTCTATCTCTTACGGTTCTCAAGATATAAGCACTTGAAACTACCCCCATCATGAAAAAAATACCCCATATCATGTTTTGGTCCCCCATGTGCATAAATGGCTTCCTTGTGTAAATCTGAGTTACCACAGTCAAGCAACTAGGCCTCTATCTCTTACGGTTCTCAAGATATAAGCACTTGAAACTACCCCCATCATGAAAAAAATACCCCATATCATATTTTGGTCCCCCATGTGCATAAATGGCTTCCTTATTTAAATCTGAGTTACCACAGTCAAGCAACTAGGCCTCTATCTCTTACGGTTCACCAGATATAAGCACTCAAACCTACCCCATCATGAAAAAAATACCCCATATCAAATTTTGACACCCCATCATGAAAAAAATACCCCATCTCAAATTTTGACACCCCATGTGCTTTCTTATGTAAATCTGAGTTACCACAGTCAAGCAACTAGGCCTCTATCTCTTACAGTTCTCCAGATATAAGCACTTGAAGCTACCCCATCATGAAAAAATGACCCCATATTAATTTTTGGACCTCCATGTGTGATTTTTGTTCCCCATATTATTTATACTTACCCCATATGTAATATTTTACCCCTATAACTCATAGTTTATTACCACCAAGCTTTGTTTTATACATTGAAAATTACAGGGACCAAAATTTAAGATGGGGTACAAATCACATGATGCCGGGGGGGGGGGTTTATTTTGACAGATGGCGGGGGGGGGGGGTTTATTTTTTCACATGGGGTAGAATCTCACTCCTCAACTGGGATGGTGCCGAAATTTGTAGTCGTAATTACCTAGTAGAAACAAAAAAAAATTCAATTATAAAATAAGTAAAAGTGCTGTACCTTTTATAGTATTAGTTTACTGGCACCTCTGTCAAAATTTCCTGCCCATTCAACAGGGTAATCGAATTTCAAAAAAAATTCCCCATTTTTAGGATTATCTTTGTTGCCAACTTAGTCGTAGTTTCACTCCCGCTACTAAATAAAAACATTTTATTAAGGAAAATCACAAAAATATAATCCAAATTTCAAGTAATATGTTTAAAATTTATTAAACTGACCGTAGGATTTTTATAATTTTAAATTGACAGATGAAAAAAAGGGATTTTTATAGTAAAAAACGACATACCTGTTTTTCAAGCATTTGATTTCTTTCTGCCTTCTTACTTTTAACTTTTAAAGCTTTATTTTCAATTTTTCAAGCCAAAAATTAAAAATTAAACCACCTAACCTATTTTCAAGTAAATAAAGTGCTATATTTTGACTCATGATAAATAAATTTATTTAGTTATTGTTTACATATGAATTGTTCAAGTTTCTGAAATCGTGTGTTTTCATATCAAAACTTTTTGCTTTTGATTAAATAATTGTGTAAGTATATGAAAAAAAACATATTTAATGAATTATTCTTATGTTATTAATCTATATTTTTTTTTCAGACAATTAGTATAGGCACACGGTGTTAATGTATTATGTCATAAAAGTTTAGAAAAAACAGTGAAGTAATAGCTAGACGAAAAAAAATTTATAAGATCGTTAAAATATAAAATATCGCTGGGATATAGCGCAAAACCAACGCCAACCAACAAGGAAGTGATAATTCCAATTTGTGTAACAAATAAATCATTGAAATGGATAATATGCACGGACCTGGCTATTTTGGGGCGAAGCAGGAGGTGACTGATATCCCCTCGCCCCCTGTCCCTACTTCCCAACACCACCAGCTCAATGGGGATGGCGGAGGGGGTCACCACCACCCAGAAAATCGTTATTCTGATATCAATGTACTTTTAGACCAGGAAAGTTGAAATTTCCAAAGCAATGCGCGCATAGCTTTTTATCATTAACATCTATAAAAACTTTTCTGTTAGTCAACATTCAAATAAGTTAAAATCTTGGTGTAAATATTCTCTTATAAAGGGGGGGGGGGGTATTTACACCCCTAACTGAAGGCTTTAGATGATCTTAATTTATATAAACCTATCTAAATGAATCAAATGTTAAAAAGATTGATTTAACCTAACTAATGCTTTATTCTCTCCTAATTTCATCTTATTGAACAGATTTTAAACATAACTGATCAAACGTTGGACGAGGCTCAGTCTCGCAAGCACTCACTTTCTGCCCATAGAATGAAGTCTGCCCTATTCAGTGTGCTCTGTGAAATCAAAGAAAGAACTGGAATCACTACAAGGTAAGCTAGGGATGGAAGGTGAAATCCCACATTTTGCGAGCTGAGAAAGTGTAACTTTTCCCTTGCTTGTTCCTTATATAATTGGGGCATTTCTAAAGATTACCTTACTTGTCTATCCAAAAGTCTGACATATGGAGATTAGAATAAGATCAGTCAATTTAGTTGATATTTATGAAATAGTGAGATATTTAGATGTAGTGTTTTTCCCCACCCTGTGTATACCTAATTCAATTTATGTTATTTTAAGAAATGTTACCGATGACGATCCCCCAGATCCCCAACTCATGCGTCTTGACAACATGTTAATTGCCGAAGGCGTGGCTGGACCCGATAAAAACGGTAGTGCCGTCGCGGCTCCGCCATCTGTGAACCCCGAGACAAGCATTGAGCATGCAGACTACAAGGCCCAGCTGAATCAAATTAGAAATATTTACCACCAAGAATTGGAGAAGTATGACCAATCTTGTCAGGAGTTCACCACTCATGTTATGAATTTGTTGCGTGAACAGTCCAGAACTCGGCCCATAACGCCGAAAGAAATTGAAAGGATGGTTAACATAATTCAGAAAAAGTTCACCTCTATTCAAGTAAGTATTCGTATAGAAAAAACTATCTTGTTTTGTGTTGGCGTGCAAGGGCTTCCCTAAACATGCAGAAACTTTCGGACGGAAGATATTAAGAAAATAATATATTATGGGGTTTGTAATGACAGTTGGCATTATTAATTTCTAAGGCATAAGCTATAAATTAAACTAAGTAATATTGTTTATTATTTAGGTCCAACTAAAGCAAAGTACATGTGAAGCAATTATGATTCTTCGTTCAAGATTTCTGGACCAGCGTCGTAAACGACGCAACTTTACCAAAAAGTCAACAGAAGTGCTGAACGAATATTTCTACTCGCACCTTGCTAACCCTTATCCTAGCGAAGAGGCGAAGGAGGAATTGGCTAGAAAGTGTGGAATCTCAGTTTCTCAAGTAAGTTTGTGTAGTTTTCTATATATGATCAATTTCTTTCTTATGCTCTACTTGAACGGACTCACCTAAGACATTACTCTACTTTGTATCAAAATGAATAAACCATGCCAAGGCCCCAATGCCCATAATTCTACCAGTTAAAAAATTTCAAAATTTCACGCAGATCTAAGAAACATCATTTAGAAGTTCATATTTCTATATTTTAAATTTTTGTAAAATTATTATTTCATTTTAGGTGAGCAACTGGTTTGGAAACAAAAGAATTAGATACAAGAAAAACATAGTAAAAGCCCAGGAGGAGGCAAACATGTATGCGGCCAAGGCTGCCCAAGCTACACTGACCCCGGGGGGCTCCCCTGGACCCATGATGTCACCACAGTGGGGGGGTAGTCAATATTCTGGAGAAGGTGGGTATTAGTTACTAACTTGCCCCATAGATAAAGCCTGTAAATATTATTTTCCACGGAGAGGGACAAGTTTAAACAAACATAAAAGTACAACAGAGAGCAGACAAAGATTTTATATAAAAATGTAATTTAATTTCATGATTAAATCTGTCTGTTTTTTTTAACAAAACTTTATCTTTTCCTAGCTCTGTTAAATAGTAATTTTAAGTTATGTATTTGTGTATAGAAAATCTAATGTATTATTTTATTTTTAAGTTGGATAAGTTTTTTAAAACTAAATTCTTATCATCCTAATTTTGGAAGGAATTTAACAACCAACAACGAATGAAATTAACTGATATATTACAGGGTTTCACTTTAACAATATACCTAGATATTTTTAATGTTCTTAGTGATATGGATCATTTTAAGATAATATGGTTGAAGATTCTTACTTTACATAAAATATTTTGTTATGTTATTGTTGTTTATGTCCAATTTTGTGTTTGTAAGGTTTTGTACTTACTGCTTGTCTGTTAGAAGATGATATAATACATATTATTATAAATAACCTAAATTCAACTGGACTGATAGATTTTGTACGTTTTTCATCAAATAAAGTTAGATAAAATATGCATTAAAATGAGAGAATGAAATTTTGATTTACATGTATAAGATGCAATATTAGTTTTGTAAGTAGTTTTCACCTATGCATGCACCAATTTTACAATTAGGCGAAGTGTTTACATCTTTAGATTTCTTATCATCTTCCTGGACTACATTCAATCTTATTTTATCAAATACAAAACTCATAAAAAAATACTTAAATAAATATTGAATCGCTCAATTATTTTAGCAACTTCTGAAAAAAAACATAAAGGTAGGTAATTTAATATGAGAAAATAAGAAAGAAATCTCTACCTATTCTACTTAATTTTGTAAATAGTCGTTATGATTGATATGTATTATGAGTAGATATTTTGTGTTACAACAATAATATTTTTTTTTGTAAAGAATTCAAAACTTGTTGAATACCTAGATTTTTGAAAATCAAGAAACTTAAAAATATAATTTTTTCAAATGAAGTTTAATTTTTAACCTTAAGACTGGCAATTATTTTATCCATCTATGCAATATAAAATGTTCTCTTTGTGATTATTAGCTTATAAGAATATTTCCTTCCATTTTAAATTATTTACATCACTTAAAAATTTAAAAAAAAATTTTGTATCGTGTAAAGTCGGCAATTTTAGTATTTTTCTTCTGTAAAACATAAAGAATCTACACTGATTAAAAAAAACTTCACTTATTATGTTCTGTTATGATTTACTTGGTAGCTTTTAAAAGTCTGCTCTTAATTTTAATGGTTATGCGATTAATAAAATGTGTCTCTATTTACTTTAGAAATATCTTTTTATATCGCCTTAATTCATAAAAAGCATACAAACATTGTAATTTTAAACTTTTTGATAGCATAATACATCCATCTTTTCATTGCTATGATTTTCTGTTTGTATGTTCCTCAGAAAATATGATAACTTTTTTGAGCAATATCTAAAATTTCAGATAGACTATATATATAAAGAAAAACACAATTTATAATGTACATGCAGAGAAGATAAAGATATTAGAAAATGCATTCACGGTACAGAATAAGCAACAGTAGTGATGCCTTTAATTTGGATCTTGGTGTCCCCGCAATCCAGAAGCTTAATTCTGATAAGCAAACAGAAGAAATCAGGTAAAATTCAATTTGAGAATATACATAAGCAAAGCAGCAAATCTACTTTACAAGGGTGTATATTCTGCTAAAAAAAGAGGGGGGGGGGGGGATAAATAAAATAAACAATTTGTTGGTTTGTAATGCAGCTTTGCGTTATTTGAATAAGTTAAAAACGATCAATACTCACTGGATTAGAACCGGTTCTCAGTTATACAGAAAAAATCGTATATAGAATCGCATTACAGAAAATTTTCTACAAATATGAAAATAAGATACGATAAGTAGCTATGATATTTGTCTTAATCGTCGTTTTTTGATTAACTTTATGAGTAGCTCCTTTCTAAAAAACTAGGTATTTTATTTATTAGGCATTTATTTTTAGAATATACTGTGAGCCAACCGTAGAATGTCAGAGATTAAAGAATTTAGATGAAAATAGGTACTTTTTAATTCTTGACTCCTTTATAACGCATTAAGGGAACGGGGGTATAATAACAAATCTCGTTTTAGTGGTATGTTATTTTTCTTAAAATTTTTGTATTGGGGCCATATATCATGTGATGGTGTCTGAACATCCACCTCCCCTCCTAATAGCCTAATAACTCCACTGAAGCCTTGCATAAACTTTCTTTTTAAATGACAGAAAAATCTTTTCATTCATTAACGAGATCTTAGTGGACATAAATACAGACATAGAGACAACATGTTACTTATATTTAAGATGGCAATCTATTCAATCTAATTCATAATTTATTTTAGATTAAGTAGTACTACAGAAACTTTATTAGTTGAGCCTCATTATCTCAACGTCCTATTTACTCCATTAACACAAGATATATTGAATCAGGTAAAACATGATACAGTGAAAAGCGCTGCTTTTATAAAACAAGGATATATGTCGTTCAGTAAGAGATTGTTATAAAAAATGAGGTTTATTCAGCTGCTATCCAAGAAGGGATTTCGAATTTTATAGACCAAACAATCATATTTACTTTGTCCCTTATCTGTCCTTTTAGCCGCTTATTGTTGAAAAAAAAACACTTTAAAATACAATACCTATGTGTTAATTAAAAAAATCGCAAAAGTTTACTTATCTTAGATTGGAAGGTTGTTTGGTAAAAAAAATTGGAGGGAGGACGTTTTTTCCTTTTTTGGTGGTTGGGTTATCCCAATATTTTAATCTCACCACAGGAGCCAGTGCTATATTACATAAAGATTAGGACACAAACGGTTTAACGGTTATCGAGATATTAAGCTTCAGAAAGACCAGGGTTGTCATTTTGGGCGGGCAGTTTTGGGCCGCCCAATACAAGGTCCTTTTGGGCAGTTTTGGACATCCCCCTTTTAGGGGGAGAGAAAAAGGGGAGGGGGTGAAAAAAGAAAGGGGCGGGCCTATTTTTTGGGTGATATCCTTATACTAAAGTAACAGGATGTGTGTCTGTGTGTTAGTACCGAAGGATCTCGCTAACCACTGAACCGATCGGGTTCTCCTTAACATTGTAGCTTCTCATAGGTTCTGGGAAGGTTTATAACTATTTTGGGGGAGGGTACCACCACCCTCCTAAGAAAAATCGCCCCTAGAAAATAATTACACCCCCCCCAAAATAAAAATAGGGGGAGGCAACACACTCCCCCCCAACCCCAAAAAAATAATTCCCTCCAAATTTTTTTTAACTTTTTCTTTTCAAATCTAATATAATAATTGGGTTATCAAATTTGACTCTCCCCTCCTCAAGTGCC
The DNA here is from genome assembly GCF_053477335.1 of Acartia tonsa. NCBI lineage: Eukaryota > Metazoa > Arthropoda > Copepoda > Calanoida > Acartiidae > Acartia > Acartia tonsa. The sequence goes on along the minus strand of NC_137269.1, from coordinate 33,308,779 downwards.
CCTAGAGGCCTCTAGGGCCGTAGCCGCTAGTTAACTATATAAATTAGTAAGCTTTTTTGTATCTAGAGAAGGATTTCGCTAACTGCTGAACCGATATGGTTCTCCTTTTCAGTGGAGCTTTTATAGGTCCTGAGATGGTTTTAGGCTATTTTATTTCTAATAATAAGTCTCGGTATGGTTTTAGGCTATTTTATACACTTTTAACGACATTTGCCCAAAAAGGGTGCCCAAAACCACTTTTGGGCGCCCAAAACCCGCTTAAAACCCTTTTGGGCAATTGGGCCGCCCAATATCAAAAAAAGTGCCCAATTCGACAACCCTGAGAAAGACAGACGGAGGACATACTTTATCCTACTTTGTATTATAGAAAGCTATTCCTGAATATAATATTTTAATTTTAGGAAAAGAAACGCAAAATAAAATCGGAAGTTGCGCAATTAAACAATAATTTTGAAAACATCGTAAAAGTGAAAGATGAAATAAAGGAAACCAAACCTATTTCCCAAACAAAACTTGAGAGACTTAAGAATCTTGAAAAGAAAGCACACAAGGAGAAGGATGAAAAGAGAATCAAGGTACCTATGGATATCATTGTAATATTTTGTTTTAATTTTATGTTTAATTTGTCACTTTACATCTTTGAAACGGTTGTATTGCACTTTGGTATAAATATGTTAAATGCAAAGCAATTGTGGTCACAAATGGTATAAGTTATAATAACCAAAAACATTAAATTCCCTAAATCATCCCCTTTTTTTAGGATCCAACAGCTTCTTATAAAAAGCCGCCCAACCTACAAGGCCCAGCCGCTTTGGCGGCAACCAAATCCTTTCCAACGTTACCCCAGCTTCCAACCACCCCACTTCCGCAATCCCAATTGCCGCCAGATTCCGTGCGGGTACCGCCTCCGCATCTACCAACCACAATCCCGGCGGCGCTATCCAGTCTCACGCCTATACCGTTGAAAGAATTGAATAGGCCGCCAATTCAAGCCGTGTCGGCGCCACTACCACAGAATCCCACGCCGTCAATCACCGCCAGCGGAGGGTTGATTTCTATCCAAGTACCACTCAAGGTAAGATTGAAAATTTATCAAAGGAGGAAGGAGACAATGAAGGTTAAAAATAATCTTTAAACCTCTTCCATATTTAAATACAGCTATATTAGGTACTAAAAGCAAGGGATTAAGCGGATTTTTAAATCAGAAGGTGCTTCAAGAAAATAAAAGAGAAAGACATTGCCATAAAATATTTTTAAACATTTGTATAACAAGCTAGCATGCAACAATTTAAAGTAGATCTTGATTTTTTTATTTGTAATTTTTTTAGGGAGCAGATGGAAGTACAATTATGCAACCAATTAACGTACCTAAGAGTGTGCTGGCCGGAGCATCTGACCGGCCCGTACTGCTCACCGTAACACCAAAGAACGGAATCAACAAGGGCCAGAAGCAGATAGTGATGCTGACCAAAAACGCGAACGGCTTCGGCATATCCCTGCGAACCCTACAGCCTGGCGAATCTCCCTCCAAAGTGATGTTATCGCAGCGGCCGGTTGTCAACCAATCAGCATCGAATCTGCAGCAACAGCCGCCGATAAGTCAATATATGAGTGGACCAAATTCGGCGGTTGGCGGCGGTGGAAGTCGTATTGTGGTCAGCCAACAACCAACACAACAACAACTTTTGTCTTCTAGGTTTTCATATAGATTATTCAGTATGGTCAGGTCACTCCGGTGAGGAGAGTGGATTATTTCATAACCAGAAGAATTATAGGAAGCTGATTATCTTTATTGCAAAATGCTTAAAGCAAAGGGGGAGGGGGGGGGGGGTAGGTTACTCGCCACACGACATACCAGCAATTTTATTTTGGGTGCTACTCCCTTAGTAATTAGTGACACAACCAAAAAGTTTTCCCCCAAATATCTTTAAAACTAAGGGAGTAGCACCCAAAATAAAATTGCTGGTATGTCGTGTGACGAGTCACCATATTTCCTTCCCCCCCCCCCCCCCCTTTTAACTCCATGTGTACCAGAGATCTTAACAGATTGGACAATAAATTGTAAATTGATTTACGTACATACCCACCAAATGATGATAGACAAAAATGGCCCTTCTTTAGATTAAAACTATTAATTGAAACGTTTAGACACTCGACTTAGTTAAACAACAATTCAAAAGTACCAAGAGTTTTAAAGTATACAAATAAAATACGAGATTTTAAAACTTTGGGTACTTGAATTTAAGGTCGAATGTCCCTTTCTTCCCTGATTCTTTTCGTTCCAGAGTAAATCCTTATCGTCCCCTCGCAGTTTACAATTAAAAATTACATCCCCCGTCCTAGCATCTTCTCCATTGAGAGTAAATAATCAAACTATATGAACACCTGCATTATCTTAGCATTGGCGGTGGCATGGGACAAACAGTTATCAAGTCCAGCGGTGTTACAGATATTAAAGCCCTGTTATCTCAAGTTAAACCAGTGCCAACAAGTGAACTAGCCAACAAGGTAATATTTACATTATTTTTTGATAGATTTTTAATTTGCAAAAGTGTTGATTGGGACGCAAAGGGGGGGGGGGGTATTTGATTCTCTTTATGGGAATGACGTACTCCCATCCGCCCCCATCGTCAAATAGCCTAAAACTAGCGCAAGCCAGATACTTATCTTTAAAAGCGTATTTGACAGATTCAAGAATTAATTTTTTAGATTATACGGCTATCTTAATCCTAATGTTTAGGCAAATTTTAACTTGATCAAGATCAACTGTTTCTATTAATATACTTATTGCTGCATTTTTACATCTTTTTTAAAATATGTTTCAATTAAGATACTTATTAATATGTTTGTTCTAGGTTGGTTCAAGCTTATCAAACCCCGGTGTAATAACTTCTCTGGCTGGTGCCATGAGTTCAGTTTTACCTAGTTCCATTGCAACAGGTATGATTGAATTAAATAAATCTAGGCTCCTAGAGACTTCTAAGTAAAAGAGAGGGGTAGGTTTCTGGTAAAATCCGTAAAGGTAATGTGTTATAAGTAAAAAAAACAGCAGTAGAACAATAAAAAATTATGTTAACTTAAAAAAAAAAAAAATTTGTCTATAGTTCTTTTCAATAAGAAATACACATATTCAGTAAATATTATCGGTCTACTACTATTTTTAAGCCTTAAAACACACACCTTTACGGATTCTACCAGAAACCTAGCCCTCTCTTTTTCTAGAACCGATTTGTCTTGAGAGGGTGGTGGTATCCTCCCCCAAAATAGTTATAAACCTTCCCTGGACCTTAATGAGAAGATTGATTGCAAAGGAGAATAATATCAGTTCAGCGGTTTGCAAAATCTATCGGTACAGACACACAGACTTACATCCTGTTACTTTTATATATGGAATATAACCTTTAAAAAAATATCAAAGAGGGTATTAGCTTGATTTTTATCTTTACAAATATTCTGTAATATTTTAACTCTTGACCGTGGTTCAACGCGTAGCAACTCCGCTCGTTGTCTGGGAGGCGATAGGTTCGAATCTCGGCTTAACTCTGCGTCATACTCATAACTATAAGACGTTAAAAATGGTTCCTACTGCTACTATGTCAGGTGCGCGATATTAATATTTAGAGTCCAGGGGGTATGTCTTGGCGCATCTTATTACATTGCACAGTTATGACTTCCAGACAAAGATCGTGCAATCAAATAGTTGGTTAACAGCAGCCTTGCCCGTCGTATGAGATAATTTATAATATTTATAAAAATATCACATTACAGCAAATATTATGCATTTTTAAGGTTTACCTGGCACTTCTGGTCTAAGTGGACACAAACCTGTACAGATCAATACTTCCAGTACACAGCTTCCTGGGCAGACAAGAACGGTTTATCTACAACAACAATCACAGGTACCGATTAAATACTTATATTCAACAAGTCGGTTATTAAAGGAATCTTTTGTAGTCAATTAATGTTATAAATAGAAATATGCAATTACCAGGGAGGAAGGAGGGGACATTGGATTGCAGATTATATTTTGATTGATTGGTTGTCGAATGTAGGTTTCTTGTTGATAAGATAAGGATGATATGAATTAGTTGGGCTTCTTGTATAAATGAAACCTCTTAAAAAACGACTACTTGTGAAAAAAGAAATACTTATACAGCTTAATTAGACAAATAAGCTATCAACTTATTGAATATAAGGCATGAAAATACACCAAAATTATAAAATATTAGTATGGGCCCTAGAGAATATTATATAGATACAGGGTGCGCCACATATCCTCGGACATTCTTTAAACGGCCATAGCGTCAAAACTACTTGACCAATCAGGACGTTTGACCCCACTATAAAAGGCTTAGGTAATGACCTTTAAGCACAAAAAAATCTTAGGACAAAGATAGGCTCGTACTCCGAGCTGGCCGCGCTTATGTTCAACAAGGCAGATTCGAGTTGCGCCGGTGGTATAATCTGGATTAGGCCCAATAAATCGGACCTCAGACCATCTGTAGATGAGGTAGAGTTATGCAACTTGCTGGGGATACTGTTAGATACATAAGTAAGACACTAAAAAAGACTAGAGCTCTCTATCTAAATTGGCTTGGCTGTAGTACTCCGGCAAAGTGAAACGTGACAGATTTAGAGATGTCAAAAACGTCAAAAATCATGTAAAATCGTGAAAATTTCTCGGTTCTGGACTTTAGAGACCCATATGGAACTTAAAAACTTATTTTAGACTATGGATTGTGCAGACAACCCTATTTGAATCTTCATGCCATTTCTAAAAAGGTATAGAACGTCGTTCTAGCTCAACTGTGGTCTAAATAAAGGCCTCCGTGTCAAATGGGAGCTTGAAAGTTGGGTGAATTAGGATTCTGCGGTTACTCACATTCCTAAGGAAATGGGGCCTCCCAGCAGCCCTATCTTAATTCAATGGACTTTTGTGCCTAGGGCTACTTTGAAGCATGCACCAATAGACGTGCCCATGCCACAAAGACCTCCCTCATTGCCACTATTAAGGAGAACTTCGCCATCTTGGACAGGTACATTTTGACCTGGGCCTGCCGGCGGTTGAGGAGGCGGGTAAAAGCGGTGATTGATGCTGGCGGCGATTTTAATCAATGATCTAAAAGTCATATACCTAGTTTGCTTCCCAGTTTTTAAAATTTAATAAAATCTTTAAAATTGACGATTTTATGTTCATTTGTTTACAATTTAGAAAATGTCCGAGGATATGTGGCGCACCCTGTAGTTTTTAGGGATGGGAATCCGTCGAATTTTTGGGCCGGATTCGGATTCCGGATTCTGAAGGAATCCGTCAAAAAAAGTGACGGATTCTTGCGGATTCCGGATTCTTATTTTTGGCGGATTCCGGATTCGGATTCCGGATTCTAGCAGAATTTTAAAAGGCTGTCCGTCACAGAGGGATAGCTTTTTTCGTTAATTTATCACTATGATACTTGGTTGAAGCCTTGATTTGTTTAAAGTGTTGACTTCCAGCATAACTAAAACATTTACATCACATTAGTAATTATTAAAATTTGTTATGTAGAAAATTTTTTTTTGATCTTTGCCTTCAAACAGAGGGAGTTATAAGAAAAAAGACGGTAATTTTAGCCTACCAATTTAGAATCCGGAATCCGCTATAAAAAACGGATTCCGGATCCGGATTCGGATTCCAAAATTGGCCGAAAATTGGGCGGATTCCGGATTCCGGATTCGGATTCCGGATCCGGATTCCCATCACTAGTAGTTTTAGAGCAATATAATAATCAGAGGTTTCTTTGTTTATTCTACAAGTTTCCATACCTTTTGTTGTCTCCTACCTAATTCAAGTCATGTTTTAAATAGGGAGGCCAGCTGCAAACAAGCATACCTATCCAGGTACAGACGACCACTTCTCAAGCTGGAACTACCAGGCAGATTCTTAACAGACAGGTAATAAAACAAGAATGAATTGCAAGTTCATTTTTTCGAAGATTAGAGTAAAACACTAGAGAGAGAAGAGGTTAAATAACTGTTTTTCCCCTATCCCAATGATCTTGTATTGACTCTTATTGGGTCTTTGAAAATCAACCAATGGTGTCGGGACCAGCCAAGTAGCTGAAAACAATTTGTTAGCAGACGTAAAGGGTCATTGGAAAAGGGGGGGAGGTAGTTATCTGTATATACATCTATACTATAAATCTGTTATTCGAAGCTATCAGAAATTCAATAATAATTATTTTTAAATATTTACTTATTTCTTTTATTTATTTTAAGTTATTGAATCAATTATGTTGTAGGTTATTCAACAGTTGATAAGGCCTGGTCAGCTTATTGGCAATGGCCAGCAACTAATCCTGCAGGTAAATTACTTACACCTATGAGAGGAAATTTTTATGGAAGTAAAGAAAGGGCACTATTCCCAAGTCACCTTATTTAGCATTGATCCCCGCTCCCCTCCTCCTTATTTCGAAATGTATTAAAACAAGGAGAAAGGGTAGTTTTTCGCTTGTTTGCTTATTTGTTTAGGCCAGGTTAAGTAATATTGGGTACTGGGTAGCCCCACAGGGTTAGTTTCCAATCTATTACCTAGAAATAAAACTTTACAACTAATAATTTTAATCTACTAAAGGGGTAATTTTGTTTATCGTCATTAGGAAATGTATATAAATTTACCGCCATTGTCTTATCCTTTAAGATACCTGGGAAAACCCTGAAAAAAATGATGTATCATGAGTGGTAATAGCTATTTTTTATAGGATGGTAAACGAGTAATCCTGCAGCAGACTCGAGCACCTGCCGTTTCAACACTTGATCAGGTCCAGCAGGCAGCAGCTCCAACTGGCAGGATTGTCCTCACACAGAAAGGACAGGTAACTACTTGTGGATTCTTCTGTTTGGACCGTTTTGTTAACTTACCAAAGGTGGGCAGTAATGGCTATAGTGTTGTCGCAAGCTTCCTCTTTTTAATATTTAAAAAGGGTTCAAAATCAAATAAGGATTAGGAAAGGAAGATATTTTCTTTTTTAAACCAATTTTGGTGATCTGGCTAGGTAGTATGAACTAGGTACCTTATTGCCGATCCACTGCACCTCTGCTAGTAATCTAAACAATAACACTGAAATAGGCAGGGATAGGGGATGGGAAACGTAGGAAAATATTATTTCAGGCCTATTTCAAGCCTAGGCCCATTTCTAGCCTTATAAACCAGTTTTGGGATGGCGCATTGGTTCGTATAAAACGCTAATAAAAAAGCTGTGTGTGTGTGTGTGTAGATAAAGTATAGAATCAAATTCAGGTAGCTAGTTTAAAGTAAAAAACATAACTTTTTATAAACCTATATACTAATGGCTTTTGTTAAAATGAAGTTTTTCTCTCCCAAATTTTTTTTATCTTTTACTTTGGTAATTTGAACTGTCAGAAAGCTATTGTTGGGTTTCCCTCAGACAGATTTTAGTTTGTATTATTTGCAAAATTTTATTTGAAAATTTCATTGCTAATTAAAATTAAAAATAAATAAATTAATATGCACTTGGGTAACATTCTATCAAGTTCTTTGGATACTATTAATTAGTGATAGATTTGTACTGTGTTGTATTGTACATATATTAGGGTTTAGGTGTTGTATCAATTCCGTATGAAATTTTAAAAATTCAAAATACAACATCTAATTTATAAACTACCAAATGAAAATTCGTAGCTACCTTCTTTCCAAAAAATAATTCCGTTATTTTTGTTTTTTCTGTATGGCCCTTTTTTAATGTTTAACTCTAAGCAGATTTAATAATTAAGCTAATGTGATCTAACACCATTTATATTTATTTTTTAGTAGCAGACGAAATCATTATTTTTTCTAGAATTGTCTGCTTATAAAATTTTCGCCAATTGGTGATTGGTTGTTAAAAACAGGCCGATTCTTATTGGTTTAGAGCGATAGCTACTTGGGAGCGTCCGCCAGTTTGATAGTAATTTGTAATAGTTGCAATATCCCTTTAGAATCTAGGCCGGGACCTAATTAATGGCAAGGTTTCCTATCCCTTATCCCTGGAAATAGGCGGCAAGATACTAGATAAATACTAATCTTTTAATTCATAAGTTTGATTTGAAAAATAGAGGATTAACTTCGGTATATTAATAAGTTTCGACACCTATTATTTCCAATTTACCTACAAATTGTTGCAATGTTTAAGGTGCTGCAAGGAGCCCAAGCTCAAGCCCTGGCTGGGAAGATTATCAATACTTCCCAGGGACAATTCATTGTTGGACCCAACGGACAGCTGCTGAGCAAACAAAAGCTGCTACAGAATAATGTCCAGGGAAACCAAACAGTCAGGTTGGATACCATTTTTTTTTTTTTTTGTGGAAGTATGAAAAAAAATATATAGATATTTTGCCAGTGGTTTTCCTTAAAGTGCCTAGTCCAGCACATAGTTCCCCTAATAAGTTAAAAATATTGGGAAGGTGTTAGTTTTCAGTTTGTTTATTTACTTAGGGTTAGATTAGATTAGGTAATATTGGGAACGGGATCAGTAGGGTATGAGCTCCCATTATTTTCAATTTTTTCAAAATAAGAAGTGGGGGGGGGGGGTGTTCAATGCTTGAAATACCATTGATATATAATTAGTAGGGATGGGAATCCGTCGAATTTTTGGGCCGGATTCGGATTCCGGATTCTGAAGGAATCCGTCAAAAAAAGTGACGGATTCTTGCGGATTCCGGATTCGGATTCCGGATTCTAGCAGTATTTTAAAAGGCCGTCCGTCACAGAGGGATAGCTTTTTTCGTTAATTTATCACTATGTTACTTGGTTGAAGCCTTGATTTGTTTAAAGTGTTGACTTCCAGCATAACTAAAACATTTACATCACATTAGTAAATTTAAAAATTTAAGTGCTACGTATGTCCTAAAAATGTGCTTGGTATTTTCTAACCTATTTAGATTAAATTTAGCCTACCAATTTAGAATCCGGAATCCGCTATAAAAAACGGATTCCGGATCCGGATTCGGATTCCAAAATTGGCCGAAAATTGGGCGGATTCGGATTCCGGATCCGGATTCCCATCACTAATAATTAGGTATATTTACTCAATGAGAGCAGCCTCTGCCTCCTCAACGAGGATTCCCCTACCCGCCTTCCCCCCAACGGCCAACCCACATCCCCTGACCTTTCCCTATGCTCTGCCCACCTTGCCCTTGATTTCTCCTGGCACACCCTCACCACCCTCCGCTCTGATCACCTCCCCATTCTCCTCTCCCTCCCTGAAATCACCAGAACCCCCCGCCCTGTTAAAACCTTCCACAACTTCCATAAAGCAGACTGGGACACCTTTACCCTTGAAACCGAAACCCTCTTTGAAGACCTTCCTGACCCTTCCTCCTGCTCCCAAGGTGAAGCCACTTTTCGCCAAATCCTTCAAACTGCTTCCAAACACACTGTCCCTGCCGGCTTCATCAAAAACCAAAACCCCTCCCTCCCTCAGTCTGCTAAACCCCTCATCCAGCAAAGAGACTCCTTAAGAGAAACCAACCCCCATGATCCTCAAATCCAAATCCTTAATGACCAAATCTCCTCAATAGTTAACCAACATTCCAACAAAAAATGGCAAGAAACCCTTTCTAAATCCGACCATAGAACAAACCCTTCCAAATTCTGGTCCCTTCTCAAATCCCTTTCCGGCAAAAACAACTCCCCTCCCTCCAACCAACCCATTTCCTTCAACAACAACAAAGTCCACACCTCCCACCTCCACATTGCTGAATCCTTCACCAGTCAATTCACCTCTGTCTCCCGCCACACTTCAAACCCTTTCTCCAGAAAAATCATCCGCAAAATTCGCCGCCGTAACCACCTTAACAGAGACTTCCAACCATTCACCCCTGCCCTTGTCCTTGAAGCAATTAAAAATTCCTCCAATTCCTCTGCACTTGGCCCTGACAACCTTAACATCCTTCACCTCAAACACCTTGGTCCAAATGGCATTTCCTACCTCACCAAACTTTTCAACCTCTCCATCTCCGCTGCTAACATCCCTGCCATTTGGAAACTATCCAAAATCATTGCCCTCCTCAAACCTGGTAAACCCCCTGACCTCTCCACCTCCTACCGCCCAATCTCCCTCCTCTGTCCTGCTGCAAAAGTCCTTGAACGCCTACTCCTTCCCTACCTAAAACAATCCCTTTCCACCCACCCCTCACAACATGGATTTAAACCCCTCCACTCCACCACCTCCTCCCTCCTCAACCTTTCCACCACCATTGCCAATGGCTTCAACCAAAACCTCCCTCCCAGCCGCACAACTGTTGCCTCCATCGACCTTTCCAAAGCATTTGACTGCATCCCCATCCACCTCCTTCTCCAAAAAATCTCCTCCTCCAACCTTCATCCTAACATCATCAGATGGCTGTCCTGCTACTTGCGTGGCAGGATGGCTTTCTGTTCCTACCAAAACACCAATGCCTCTCCTAAAATCGTCCATACCGGTGTCCCCCAAGGCTCTGATATCTCCCCTGTCCTCTTCAACTTCTACATAGCAGATGCCCCCCACATTCCCCCTGCCCTCACCTCCTCCTATGCCGACGACCTTAACTCCTTCCACTCCTCTCCTGACATCCCCCAGTCAGTTGAATCCATCAACTCCCACCTCTCCTCAATCGCTGACTGGGCCTCCTCCAACGGCCTCTCCATCGCCCCCAACAAATCCACTGTCACCCTCTTCACACCCGACCGCAAACACCAATCCAACCTCCATCCTCAAGTCCAAATTAATGGCTCCACCCTTCCCCTTGAGAAAACCCCTAAAATCCTTGGAGTTACCTTTGACACCTTTTTCAATTTCAGTTCCCATGTCTCCACCATTTCCTCAAAAATTTCCTCCCGCCTTAGAATCCTCAAATGTCTGGCTGGCACCAAATGGGGCCACCAGAAGGAGACCCTCCTCACCACCTACAACACCCTCCTCCGCCCCATCACCACCTATGCCTGTCCTGTTTGGTTCCCTAACACCTCCAAAAACAACATTGACAAACTCCAAGTCCTCCAAAACCAAGCCCTCCGCATCTGTACTGGTTCCACTAAAAAATCTCCTATCAGCCACCTCCACCAAGAAACCAAAATCCTACCAGTACGGAACCACCTTTCCCTTTTATGTTCCCAGTACCTGGCCTCCTCCCTCCGTCCCTCCCATCCATCCTTCCACAACGTCACAACCCCCCCTGGCCCTAGATCCAAAAAATCCACCCTTCAATCCATGTTCCTTCCTACCCTACAACCTTTTCTTTCACCCGACAACACCCTCCTTCCTACAAACTACAAATCCACAATCTCCAGACTCCACACCTCTGCTGTTACCCAAGCCATAAATTCCTACCCCCCAAATCCTGTCCTCAACCACGCCCCCCCTGACATCAACCCTTCCGAGACCCAACTTCCCAGGCACTACAGAACCATCCTCTCCCAATTAAGATCCAACTATTGTCCTAAACTCCAAAGTTACCTCCATTCCATCAACGCTTCTCTTACCCCCAACTGCCCATCCTGTCCCGCCAATCCTACCCCAGAAACTGTCCAACATCTCTTTTCCTGCCCAAATAATCCCACAAATCTCACTCCTATGGACCTTTGGCAAAATCCCTCCCATGTAGCTGCCTTCCTCTCCACCCATCCAAGTTTCACTAGTCTTCCTCCCCTCCTCCGCCCACCTCCAGAGCCCCCACCATAAGCCCCCCCCCCCCCCCACCATCCTTCTGATGACAACCCGGACCGGAAACGGACAAAGAACAGCCAATACAACACAACTTAGTTTAAATTAGAAAAAAAATATATATTTTAGATACATTGCCATAAGTCAGCCCAGTTCCATATCTCCGTCTGGTTTACAAACGTCACACTCACAGCAAGTGATGACAACAGGTGTACAAAACCTACAGGTTCTAGGATCCGCTGGAGGCCGCCAGGTAAGCCTTGTTTATCACATGCAATCATTATTAATAGAAACAGAGGTGGTATATTATCTTTGCACTTGTGGATGCGCCGTTAGAGGCCTATAGTAGCACTTGCGGGAAAGGTGAGGGTGATGAATTTTGTTGTAAATTCCCATTGCCGATGAGTGCATCTAGATTATTGTTTACTTGGTCTGTCAGTCTGTCGGCCATGCTTTATAATACATTAATCATTTTTTAATTTATATCATGATATTCTTTCTTTATTTATGACAACTGAATATCTTCTTATTATCTTGCCTATTCAGGTCACTGTAGTTGCCGCACCATCTCAATCCAGTGGCCAACTTATGCAAACCCAGCTGCTAGGATTACAGCCTGGCGTGTCAGTGGCCAGTCAGATGACCAGCAGCCAAGCAGGACTGGCCAGAAGTACAGCTATCCTTGTCCCGGTTGGCTCGGCCGCTGGACAAAAGGTGTTCACTACCCAAGCAAGAACAGACCAGGTATACTTCCAGAATTGTTGGTCACAAGAAAATTAATATCTTGAATTTGTAAAATAATAAAACTAAGCTAAGATTACCCTAACTTTTCAGTTTTTCAGTGTGTTTAATTTAAATTGATTCAATTATAAAATATGAAATATAGATTAGAAAGTATAAAAAAATAGTTATTAATATAGTAGCAAAGGCAGAAGGTACTTAGTTTTTGATCTTTAACTTTTAGTAAATACTATTACATTTTTTTATTTAGTTGACAACGACTGTAGCCTCGAGTACGCCAGGCAGAGTAACTGTTGCTATACCTATCATGCAGGGCAATAACTCTCCTCTACTGCAAGGTAGGATTGGCATACATTTTATTTTTCTCGAAATTCTATACAACATATTTTTTCGCATTTATTCGAAACCGATTAATATCCGGTGGATTAGAACCGGTTCTCATCCATGCCAAAAAATTATGTCTATTATATCCGGTTTCCTACTAAAATAAAATTACAATCATAAGATTAAAACCAGTATTTTTACTCCGTTCCTTCGGCATCTCGGTGCTGAAAAAAACTAGTTTTAATAACTGAAATAAATATTCTTCATTCTATTGTAAAAGAATCATATAAATTATATATAAAACTACGCATCTCTGACCGTTTTCGACAAACTTTGGTAAACATCTACTAGAAATGTTTTTTTTTTGCAGGTAAAGGTGTTCAGATAGGACAAGGTGTTGGAGAAAGTCCTGTTAAACTTACACCCGGTACACCCACATTTCTTTCTTCTACAGGTTCAATTTCACTTCTAGGAATCCATTTATGGTCTAGCCTTATTTTTTAATCATTTTTCAAGGATATTTAATTGTAGGCCAGGGGTGTTTATTCGCCACAAGAATAATTTTGTTTCCTGTTCCAAATTTTTTTGTTTTTTTCTCCCTCCTAGTTTTTTCCAGTCAGGAAATTGAAAAATATTTTCAGAACTCCTTGGGTAATAAGGAGTCCTTATTTTATTCATAATATCCCACATATTCTTGGAACATGGAAAAAAATGTTTTCAGTTCTCTTAATTTTTACATTTTTTGCCCCCCAATAACATGTTTTTTTTTTATCTCCCCCCACCAGGGTGGGGAAAAACCCAGGGTTTTTCAAAAAAGCCCAACCCAACCCATAAAAACCCTTAAAACCCTGGGTTTTTATGGGTTTTTTAGGGTTTTTTCATTTAGGAGTCAAATACATTTGATATATTGATGAAATATTAATGTTTATGTTGTTGTAGGTAAAAGGTAAGCAAGATTTCACAATAAACTAGATAGTTAATGAAGAAAGCTGGCATTCCGATCAATTATAAACCCTTATTTGCAATGGTGCACAAAATATTTTATTAAGGGGGAGGGTAGGTTAAAAGCTTCAAAACATTGAACCTACTACTCGATTCTTAAGCTGTCAAACCCCCCCCCCCCTCCCAGAAATTATTAGGTCTTTTCCTTTTTACATCCCCTTAATAAAACCCTCTGCACGCCACTGTAACTATTTCCTTTCATAAATTGTTATGTTTTAGTTTTAAAAAATAAATTATGATTATGTAATTTACACAATTTATATATCATCAATTTAGTAGCAAAGCGTTTTCTGAAATTAAGCTTTGAGAGAAAGTAATTTCAGAAACATTTGAACAATAAGTAGAGCATCATTTATATAATTACTTCATATTTTTTTATGTTTTTTTAGGTAAAATTTGCTTTAAAATGTTATTAGGTCCTAGTCTTTGAGTAAATAGAGGTTTAATTTGTAAATTTTAACGTGAAATTTCAATGTTTTTTCAAAAACCCAAAAAACCTTGGGTTTTTTTTCAATGGGTTTTTAAAAAAACCCTGGGTGGGTTTTTTTGGGTGGGTTTTTTGTATGCCCACCCTGCCCCCCACCCCTTTTTTTATTTTTGTTTTATACTAAATGCAGAACTTTATCCTGTACCAAGAAACGAAATATATTTCATGTAAAAAGTTTAAAGTTTTGTTTAGCAAATAATCTCTAGAATGGCTTGATTCATTTGTAGCAAATATTGATAATCTTATAATCATAAGTCTTCGATGGTTTTAAGCTAGTTTCTATGGACTGGGGGAAAGGGATGTTGGACTGTAATCATGGAGATTCCAAAATAGCTAAAACATTCTATTGGGTAACAACGTTTTTTTTTTTTTTAAGGAGGAACAACAGTTGTATTGAACACGCTTCCTGGAACCTCATTCCCGCTTTCTGGAACCTCCAGGGGCACTGTACCTGGTGTCACAAATATCAGAACACAAGTTCCAGGTATGAAAATAATGAGGCCAGAATTTACCCTACGGTTTCATAATGCAAGAAATATCTTAGAAAAAAACTGGGTTGTTATATCGGGCCGGCGCTTTTAAGCGGGCGGTGTTGGGCTGCCCTTTATCGGGTCCTTTTGGGCACCCCCCGTTTCTGGGGATGAGAAAAAGGGGAGAGGAGGGGTTGAAAAAAGAGGGTGAGGCGGGCCTATTTTTGGGTAATATTCAGGGTTGTCAAATCAGGCGGGCAGTTCTGGGCCGCCCTTTATTGGTCCTTTTGGGCAGATTTGGGCAACCCCCCAAAAAATGCCCAATATGACAACCCTGGAAAAAAGGTACATTTTAGAAATTGTATAAGAAGCCTAATTCAATCAAATAATTTATTTTTTAAAAGTTATACACCACTTGGATGGCGTTAAAACTGAAGCTCTAGAAAAGTTACTTTTCATCAGTATGCCTATCCAACTTGTTAGAAACTTAGAATACTTGTAATTTTGCATATAATTCAAAACAAAGTTGTAGGTAGATTTTTAAACAAAAACTAAAATTTTATTTAGGTATTTCCAGTGTTGGTGTATCAAGTAGCATTGCCAGTTCTGTCATCACCAGGTTACCTACCAGCCCTGCTGGAACCTCAGGTTAGATTAAATATTCTCAAGTATGGCTTTGAAAACGATTATTTTTCGCTGAATTAGATCCGGTTCTCAGCAATACTGCAAAATCATATATAGCATCGTATTACAGATAATTTTCCACGAATTAAAAGATAAAATCCTAAAGTTGATACTAGTTTTGTTAGCCTGGGCCTTCTGCTCCTAACAAAACTGTTTTTAAGGGGGGGGGGGGGTAATGCTGAGCCGCCAGCCGTTACTTTTCCAACTTTTTGTTCTATTTAGGGAAAATAGACCTAACAAAGATTACCTACTCATGAAAAATTTCAGATCGAAATTCGAATTCTAAGTGCCATTTAATCATTGATTACGAGATGGTTGCATTAACCCCCCCACCCCCTTATTTCATTATTCGTTTTAATATTCACTGAAGGCTGTGTATTTATGAAATGATGCGTAAAGTAACTGGTTTAGTCTAGTTTCATTATTTAATAACGTAGCTACTCGTTATGTTTTACTTATGGATATGTTTCTAGATAGTTTATGTACTTAAAAAGCGTAAATAAAAATACTAAAGTATTGGTAGATAAGAATCCAGGTAGTAGATTTGAATCTAGTGCAGTTCATGGTAAAAAATGTTCTTGAAACGATTATCTCAAAAAATTAAAGGCTTCTGAGGGCCAAACGGTGGTACGAATAGATTATGCTCTTACAAAAGTTTAACCGACAAAAGAAGGCCTAAAGATAATCTTGATTATTCAATAATGCACAGTCATACGCAGTGCACCTAAATGCGCGAAAAAGACTTATGTTAGACGTTTTTTTTTTCGATAAAGCTTTTCCTATGCATCATTGAATATCGGCTATTTGAGAATATTTTTAGACCTTTTCAAGCCGCTTAAAACGGTGTGCGGGCAAAACATATACGTTCAGCCGTTTGTCAGATAGCAGCCTTTAAAGTTCATAGTTTTTTTTGTGGAGATAATTGTTACCAGGAACATTTTACTGTTAACTGTACTAGATCCGAAGATTTTGTCTTTGTAGCTTGAAATAAGATTCAAAATCTGGATCTTTGATTATCGTAGGTATGAAAGTTCACTTACCTTTAAATATTTAATAATAAACTTTCTTCGTTATTTAAAAACTAAAATAGCATGAACCAACGGTTATTTCTGTATAGGTTTACCACCCATGTCAACTGGCGTAGTCTACAATCTTACAGAGGGGCCTGTAGGAAGTCCAAATATATCTGCAAATAATTTAGCACAATCACCTGGGTCCAATCAGAATAATAGGTAAGTAATATGTTTTAACGTCTTAAGTTTGACACAGTTTGGAATGGACTCGAACCCGACACAAGTATTACATTAATTCCAAATTTCTGTCTTATATTCCACGTTAAAAACAGGATATAATTACAATGGATATAAAATGGAACTCTACTCCCCAGAATTCACAAATTAACAAAAATAACTTAATTGGATACCTAATTTTCAATAAAATCTACGTCATTTGTTAAAAAAGTTTCCTTGTATAGAATAGGTATACTCTTAAACGTCAAGAATAAGTATAAGTATAAGTGTATAAAAATGTCTTTTTTGGAAAGTTTTAAAAGTTCTTTTTAATAGGTATTAAAACTATTCTATTCTATAGCCGTACGTCAAGTGCAAAGAAGTACTGCTCATATCATAAATCTTCCTCAATTATAATAATAGAGTAGTCACTTCAAATGTCATCATTTAGGTCAACTTCGGCGTTTAATCAGATGTTCTTGAACGCCTTGAGCAACCGTGGCTTGTTGAGCCAACAAAATGGAAAGTTTGTATATGTGGGAGATAAAACAAAACAGCAGGCTGCGCCGTCACCAGGTAAACATTATTTTTATTTAATCATTTAAGGTCTTTTCCCTGAAAGGGAGTGTCGAGCACTAAAAATTCCTACTCTTATTTAAAAAACTAGCGGCTACGCCCCTACGAGAACAACATCGGATTAGCGGTTAGCGAGATCCTTCGGAACAGACAAAAATCTCTTGCTACTTTATATAATAGGATGAAAATGAATGGAGAAAGCTTTTTTCTTATGCTTAATTTTGCGGTTTGCCCTAATCCTGTTTGGCCTCCAGCTGCGGTGCTTAACCCTGCAGACTACTCAGTAGCAAATGTAAACTAGCCTAACCTGGCAAACAAAGGAAAATACTCATCACCCCTTATTTTCAATTTATTTTTTTAAAAGAAGAAAAGTCCTCATTTATCCTTCATTTTTTTATCCATTAAGATTTACATCTTGAAAAGAGCTTTATTGCTCCAGTGCAGTGGTTAGCCAGATCTTTTGGTTAAAACCTATCCCAACTAAGCATAATGGTTATTTTTTCAAAGTTCAATCTGTAAGCAGCCAAGTAGTGTCAATACCTGTCACCAACATCTACAAACCCTCCAACATTGGCGGGACCAGCAACCAGGGAATGTATATACCCGCCTCCTCTAGCAGTCAGATGGGAATGTCGGCAAATAATCCGCCTGTGGTCAGCATTAAGCCAGCGGAAACTGCTGCCGGTGATAAAAATGTAGTCCAGGTATATATTACTTAATAAAAAAAAACAAGTTTTGTTGATCTTTCCATCTGGGGAGGGAGGGGAATTTAGAATGGAAATTACACTAATAACAAAAGTTTTATCAACACGCTATCTCATTTGTTTTGATCTTTATCGTCTATAATCTTATCTGTTTAAATACTTTTATGATATGTTTAATCTGTTAAGTTACACGTTACAATGCTTTGATACTTAATGCTATATTGATGATTCTTTTTCTATTAGGTTGTAGTATCTGCACCTAATTTGGACAGTCTAACGGCATCCCCGCGGCTGCTACGCATGGCCTCAAGTCTCATGGAGAACCCCACCATCGCCGAGCTGATCAACACACCCTGTGAAAACTCTGACGCCACGACGCAAAACCTAAACGGCGACATTAACCTGTATGGCGTGAAGCCGTTTGATCAACTTTCAACTGTGCCAGCTTCGATACCATGTGATACAAGTAGTAGTTTTAGTATTCCAGTCGGCGGCTTTGCCTCAAGCGCCGCCGTTACCCCGCCAAAATTCACCAAGCCAAGAACTTTCCACTATCGAGATCCTCGTTTACCGGTTGGTTGGTACGTGGGGGTCGATGTAATATCGCCGACAACGGTTATAACCAACTATTATACTGGTAACGGAGAAAAACTACGATCGTTATCTGAAGTAGCACATTACCTCGTAAACAAGCTAGTCTTGTTGCCGAGCTGTAAGGCGATACGGCCGCCCCGACCGATTAATTCTATGCCAACGTTAGCTGAATTAACGCCGGACAACCGAGCTTACGTTAAAGAGTTAATCCTACCGGTTGTTGACGATGTTTCGCCGGTTATTAGACAAATTGAGACAGACATTCCCACCTCTAGTATGGGATATAATAATCAGACGCTTAAGCGGCCGGGAGCAGGCGGACAAAATCAAGTTGACCAGAAGAAATCCAAGATTGTTATTCTTTAGTACATCTTTATTTTTATTTTGTCGATTAAAAACTCTAGTTAATTTTGTTATGTTTAAAATAAGCCAAGACATTTATTTATTTATTGAATTAAAAGGAATTTCCCCAACAATTACAGACTGGCCAGAGTGTACGTTTTGTACGTTACGCATCGAATCTTTGTACGTTCTGGATGTTATTTTGATATGTGTACGTAACGTATTTTGAAATTTGTATTTTTGTACGTTTTACGTTTTTTTTAAAAATAATAAGAATCAAATATTAGCAGAAAAGTAATTTGTATGTTTTGTACGAAAATTTTAACAAAAACTATAGGTGTATTATTAAATAAATTCAATATTATCTTAAATTTTCATAGAACAAAAATATGTAGGTAAATTATGCATATATGTTACTATAACTTATAGTTAAAATTTATGGATTTTACATTATTTTTTTTTCAAAATTCTTTATATACTTGGGTAAATTTTCCGAGATATCATGTGGTGCTCAGTTTAGGATTAAGAAGTCTTATTTTTTGGTATCTTCAGTTTTTAAAGAATAAGAATCAAATATAAGTATAAAGGTATTTGTATATTTATTTGTATTTGTACAAAATGGACCTTTAACTCTTTCTTGTAAATGCTTGGGGAGGGCTTTTAAAAATATTTGCATCCATTTATCCCCACATACAGAGCTAGTACAGCAAGTATCAAGTGCTGCACAGTTGAGAGATTCAGCGGTGAATCTGTTCAATTCAGCTCTATCATTTGTAAAAAGGACTTTTTGTACGTTGTCCTGTGCATCTTCGTAATCGTCACTTTCCCCCTCAGTTACTGAGCCTGGGTCAGACCCTTCCCCTTGTGTCATGCAGACTTGTTGGTCCCCTTTTCTCTTTTTGTAATAAAGACATTGTTTTTGTAAGTGTTTGTGAGACCCACACTCCCTACATTTTAATCTCCTTCCCATTTTATCTTTCGGATTCAAATCCTCCTCTTTTTTACTATTGTTATAGTTGTTAGAGTTATTCTTATAGTTTTGGGAACTATTATTGTTGTTATGATTGTTACCATTACGTTGATAGCTACTTGGATATGATTGTCCTTGCTTACCTTTGTATTGGTTTTTTCTGGCTTGCCAAGCAGCAAAAGCCTCTTCGTGCTCTGTGAAGAAAGCTTCGTCCAGCGACTGGGACTCTGCCTTACCTTGGCCGCATATATCTCCAAGAGAATTTGTGAGTACAAACAACATCTTTTCTTTAACCTTATCGTATAATTCGGCATCCTCGCAATCGTCCATGAAGGATTTTAACATTTCATACTGATGAGATGCTAAATTAGCTCCGAGTAATAGGATGTATGTCTTTTGGCTAGGATTTAAAGAAACTTGTTTGTTTTTACATTTATTCACGGCGATGTCAAACTCGCGGATATACTCGTCTATTTTCTGTCCCGGTTTTCGGCGAAAAAAATGTACCTTTGCAAAGGCTTCAATACTTTGTGACCTTTTAGTTTTGCTTAGTATGCTATCTAAATATTCTATGACTTTGTCATACCCTGTTTCGTCATTCGCAAGCTCGCCGGGGCGATGCTTTGCGAACAAACCTTCCGGGATTGAATCTCCAAAGGTTTTACTTTTGTTTGGCAACCCTGTTACTAAGTATGCCCCTAGTTTCTTCTTTGGATGGTCTGTAGTGGCCTTCCAAAGCTCTACGACGTCCTTGTATGCGTCATAGCTGTCGAAGTCATTCAGTCTTGGAATCTCCAAACCTATCTTCAGTTCTGTCATTTTTACTTATCACCGTTAAGGCTTTTTATGATCAACACCACTTTCCCTTAATCCTTTACCTTGTGTGGTATGATTTGGAAAGCTAAGCTTTATAGAACACAATCTTCAAAAGATTGATACAGATAAATTTAACCTTGTAATGGTTACTATAGCTTTATAGAATCCACCTTGCTCGGCTTTGATTCTTTTACTAACCTTGAGTGGTTTTTAAATAAAAATAAGATATATGAAACAGTCCATACAACCGTTTATGTTGACCATGAGTTGCCGTAGATCACTTGTTTTTTGAAAATAACTGGCTCGGCTAGCATTGTTAAAATTGGGGTAAACCCAATAAAGAGGTAACTTTTAGTATCGTACCTATAGAACTCCTTTAGTCAACATACGCGGCACTATGGCAGCTGTCCCACACATCTCATTTTATAACAGCTATATGAAATAGATAAACAGATCATAAAACAAAGCCTTAACTAAATAAACCGACCGTATCTGCAATGAAACAAATATTCAAATAGTAACAGCATTATATTTTCATATTTGTGGACAACACATAAATAGATTTAAATCACTATAACATTACAATGATAAACAATGATAAAATATGGTGAGGACTCGATATGGCAGCCTCGTACCTCTTGTCAGGATCACAACCTGTACAAATAACATATTTTAATACAAAAAGTATTACAAAAATAGTATATTATCTATAATGCTTGTCCGTCTGTATATCAGAAGCTTAATATCTCAGTAACCACTGAACCTATTGGGCTCTACTCTTCATGGAATATACCTAATAGTCCTGTGATGGTTTTTTGCTATTTTCTTTGGGGGAGGGACACTTAAAGCTTTTTACTTTCTACTAGGATTAGAGGCTTCGCCCCTAGCCTCTAGAGGCTTCGTCCCCTCTTTTATAGAATCGTTTGTTGGAAATTTGTCCAAAAAAAAATATAAAAAAAGATTGTGATTATTTTTTTCATTTAGGCTTCGCCCCAGGGTGCGGTGGGGGTTCCCCCATCCCGCTGATTTGCATTAGTTTACAAAAATAAATTGAGGGGTGGTTGATTTTTTTGGGGGGTTGGGTTTCCCACACTCTAAGAAAATAGCCTAAAACTACCACAGGACCAGTAGATATATTCCCTGAAGATTAGAACCCAATCTGTTCAGCGGTTACCAAGATCTTAAGCTTTAGACAGACAGGCATTGATTTACTTTGTATTAAAGAGTAGTATTTTCTGAGATCTTTAGCAATAGACAAAATAACCCTATATTTTATTATATGTTTATCCTATAAATCCTTTTTTTCTGTAACGAAGAATCTCGCTAACTGCTGAACCGACTGAAAAATTTTGGGGGGGGTAAAAAAATTTGCGGCGCGCTACGCGCGCCATTTTACCCCCCCCCCCCTTAAAAAATTGTTACCCCCCCCCAAAAAAAAAGCTTGGACGCCCCTTTACCGAAGGTTCTCGCTAACCGCTAAACCGATATGGTTCTCCTTTACAGGGTAGCTTCTCATAGGTCCTGGGAAAGGGTACAACCACCCTCCCAAGAGAAATTACTCTTAGAAAAAAATCACCACCCTTCCCCTATGTTTTCTTTCTTTTTAAAATTGAAATCAGAAATGGGGGTGGTCTACTCCCCCCTCCGTCACTAAAAAATTTATAAGCGAAGCTACTCTATAATCACTTTGTCAGTCCGTTATGCTATCGGAGAAACGTGATTTTCTCGGGTCCTGTTTTTTGATTGAATAAGTTAACATTCTACATATTTTCATTGAGATTTGCCTTTTGGTTGGGGTGCTAGATCTATTCCTAGATTTTCTTTTTTTTTCATGGTTTTCTCGACTTCTATTCAAGGTAGACGACTGAAATTTTCAGGGAATAAATAAATTCACATTCTACATATTTTCAAAAAGTTTCTTTAAGGTTTGTCTATTTGTTGCAGTGCTAGATCGATTCCTAGATGTATAGGTTTTTGTGATTTTCTCTACTCATAATCCTGATAGACGGTTGTAATTTTAGGGATTGTATTAGTTTTCATTCTGAATACTTCCACTAAATTTCATTGAGATTTGCTTATTGGTTGGGGGGCTGAATTTATTCCCAGATTTTCACGTTATTATATATTTTTAAAAGGTTTTGTGATTTATTTAAATAAGTTAAATGCTTATTTTTTACGACACTACTCTACCTATAATACAAAGTAGAACGATGTCTGTCCGTCTGTCTGTCTGTCTGTCTGTCTGTCTGTCCGTCTGTCTGTCCGTCTGTCTGTCTGTCTGTCTGTCCGTCCCTTAAGATCTCGGTAACCACTGAACCGATCGGATTCTACTCTTTAGGGAATATACCTACTGGTTTTGTGGTGGTTTTAGGCCATTTTCTTGGGGGGTGGGACACCCCAACCCCCCCAAAAGGGGGATTTCCTTGGTCCTTTTACGTATTTCGCCCAAATTTTTTTAAATCACCTCGTGGGGCAGAGCCCCTAGAGGCTAGGGGCGAAGCCGCTAGTAGTTTATATAGTTCCCAAATTTCCATCCATAACTTTTGAGCTTCGCTACTTAAGGATGTTGTCATCCTTGTTTTTTACTTTTTATTTTTAAATAAAAAAAATTGGTTTTTGAATTCAACTCCCCCCCCTCCCCCCTAATCAAGTTCCCCTAGAGGCCTCTAAGGGCGTAGTCGCTGGTCCTTATAATAGGATATACTTTGTATATCATAGGTTTTTGGAAGTTTTATAACTATTTTGGGGAAGAGTATCACCATCCACCCAAGAGAAATTGATTTTAGAAAAAAACTACCTCCTCCCCCCAAAAATGAATTTTAGTTGCTCACTGATTTTAAGTTAATTTTTTTCCAGATGTCTATAAATAACTTTTGAGCTTCGCTACTTATGTATGTTGTCATCCATGTTTTTTTTATTGAATTTCACTCTCCCCTCCTTAAGTGCCCCTAGAGGCCTTTAGGAGCGTAGACGCTAGTTCTTTTAAATAGAGTAATAGTATATCTTGTGTCTGTCAGTTAGCTATGGTTCTCCTTTACAGGTAGCTGCTAGTAGACTTAAATGTATTGAAAATAGGTAACTAGGAAATTATTTAACTTATTTTTATTAGGAATGTACGTTTTTGTACGTTTTTTTACTTTTTTTTATGTACGTAACGTATTTTTGTGTGTACGTTATGTACGTTTTTTATTTTCAAAATTGGCTGGCCAGTCTGCAATTATGTTAACCCTGTCTATTTAAGACGCTTAAGTTTTATTTATTGCCATTTCTTAAGATTAGAATCTCTATATTTTTTATTTTTGGTTGTATATCTTTATTATTACCATACCTAAGTATTTAAAATTCCATTTATTGCATTTTTCCCTAATTAAGATAAGTATGTAATTTCTTTAAAAAAAGAATAAATAAAATTCAAAATAATATTTATGATACCTTTAAAGATCTGCCAAATTAGAAATAAAACCAGTAAAAAATCTGTTTATTTGTTGTAAATTATGACGCTTTATTTATTTCTAGCATATAAATGTCATTAGATATAATATACCTAATTTTATTATGGAGGTGGTATTTGCTTGGAGATCCCTTAAAACAAAGTGTTTAGAATAGTACCTACATTTGGAAAAGATTATCTTTATCCTCATTATAATTAAGTATTAATAAGCTCAATTGGAATGGATATATAAAGTCTACTTTTTACTGTTCAAGTAAACCAATTTATCACTAGCCCCTCCCAGGCTTGTCATATTGGGCACTTTTTTTTGATATTGGGCGGCCCAATTGCCCAAAAGGGTTTTGGGCGCCCTTTTTGGGCAAATGTCGTAAAAAGCATATAAAAAGGATATAAAATAACCTAAAACCGCCCAAAATGACAACCCTGGCCTCGTCTCTACCATGTAAGGGAAGGAGGGAGGAAAAATAATATGCATTTCTAATCATTTCAACTCATTCGGACCAGCCAATTCCGAGATCTTTAGTCTCGGACAAAAATAGCTTTATTACAGGAATTTTGTTTTCCTTATATTCAGTAACGAGAAGATATAATGTTGTATAAACTTATAGCTTTCTAGAGTGTTTCTTAGTGTGCTAAGCACTTTGTTTTACGGGATCACCTAGAAGATCACACCTCTTCCGCCTTTTTTCTTTAAAAGACCTTTATTCTTTTAAAAGAAAGTATTATTGGATCATGAACGTAGTTCAATTTGTTAGCAAAGTTGAAATTAGGCCCATTGTCACTATCAAAGTTTTGTAATAAGTTTTGTAAAAAAAAGTAAAATAATGCTTTGAAAAAAATTTGCCCATGAATTTAAGAAAATTAAGGGAGGGAGGGTACTTTGGACTTAGAATTACACGGGTAACCAAAGTTTTTAAAGTCTGTTATCTCATTCTTTGGCTGAAAAACTTAGATTTTTTTAGTATTATATAATGTTTAACATTTTAAAAGAACTTCTTTGAATTTATGAAAAGTTTGTTTTATGTTTGACAGTTTTAGTTTTTCATTTCGAAGCTTTTATCTTTCTTTTCATTGTCAAAAAAACTTATTTATAAATAGTTAAAAACTATGTCAAAATTCTAGGTAGTAAGGGGGGGGGAAGTTTGTACACTTATAGGAAATGAAATTCAGTACCAAAGTTTGGGAGGGTACTGTGGGCTTGTTTTTAAAGTTATCAACCTAATTCTTTTTGTAGGCTCTCTTATATGACTGGATATACACGTATTTCTTTGAAAATTGAATTTCGGCACTTTCCTTCTAGGGGCTTGTGGAGCAATAGACCCCCCAAAACACTAAAAATATGAGTTCTGAACTTATTTTTAAAGATATCAACCTGATTTTTTTTTATAATACTTTTTTAACATAACCGAATCAACGAACCATTACAGATTTCATTTTGGGACTTTCCTTCTAGGGGCTTGTGGAGCAATAGACCCCTCAAAACACTAAAAATATGAGTTCTGACCTTATTTTTAAAGATATCAACCTGATTTTTTTTATAATACTTTTTTAACATAACCGAATCAAAGAACCATTACAGATTTCATTTTGGGACTTTCCTTCTAGGGGCTTGTGGAGCAATAGACCCCCCAAAACACTAAAAATATGAGTTCTGACCTTATTTTTAAAGATATCAACCTGATTTTTTTTTAATAATACTTTTTTAACATAACCGAATCAACAAACCATTACAGATTTCATTTTGGGACTTTCCCTCTAGGGGCTTGTGGAGCAATAGACCCCCCAAAACACTAAAAATATGAGTTCTGACCTTATTTTAAAGGATATCAACCTGATTTTTTTTATAATACTTTTTTAACATAACCGAATCAACAAACCATTACAGATTTCATTTTTGGACTCTCCTTCTAGGGCTTGTGGAGCAAAAGACCCCCAAAAACACTAAAAATATGAGTTCTGACCTTATTTTTAAAGATATCAACCTGATTTTTTTATAATACTTTTTTAACATAACCGAATCAAAGAACCATTACAGATTTCATTTTCGGACTTTCCTTCTAGGGTGTAGTGGAGCAACACCCCTAAAACACTAAAAATATGAGTTCTGACCTTATTTTTAAAGATATCAACCTGATTTTTTTAACACTTTTTTAACATAACCGAACTTGGTAACTTTTACAGATTTCATTTGGGACTTTCCTTCTAGAAGCTAGTGGGGCAAAAGACATGCTGTATTTGTTGCAATTGAAAAACCAATCAATAACTAATAGTTTTCTTTTTTTACACTGAATAACTTAATTTTTTTCAATTATGTAGATAGTTTTTGACTTTTTTAAATTTTTTAAAATTTGTTAGGATACATCATCATTTTTAGTCTTTGTACAGTATTTCTATACCAAGTATTATGAAACCTTAATCTAGTTGTCTTAATGTAATTTTTTTTAAGAATACTACATAATATTTGAATATGACTGTGAATTGATTCAAGCGCATTTTCATTGGACCCTAGAAGGAAATCAAAATCTGTAATGATTACATAGTTCATTTATGTGAAAAAATTTCACATTAAAAAAATATTTTTAGTGTTTTGCTTCACTAGCTTCTAGAAGGAAAGTCCCAAAATTAAATCTGTAAAAGTTACCAAGTTCAGTGTTAAAAAAGTGTTTTTTAAAAATCAGGTTGATATCTTTAAAAATAAGGTCAGAACTCATATGTTTAGTGTTTTGGGGGGTCTTTTGCTCCACTAGTCCCTAGAAGTAAAGTCTCAAAATGAAATCTGTAATGATTCATTAAGTCAGTTGTTAAAAAAGTTTTCTTTAAAAAGTCAGGTTGACATCTTTAGAAATAAGCTCAGAACTCCTATTTTTAGTGTTTTTTTGGAGTCTTTTGCTCCACTAGCTCTAGAAGGAAAGTCCCAAAATGAAATCTGTATTGTTTTGTAGATTTGGTTATGTTAAAAAAGTATTATAAAAAAATCGGGTTAATATCTTTAAAAATAAGCTCAGAACTCATATTTTTAGTGTTTTTGGGATCTTTGCTCCACTAGTCCCTAGAAGGAAAGTCCCAAAATGAAATCCGTAATGGTTTCTTAGTTTGGTTATGTTAAAAAAGTATTATTTTAAAAAAAAACAGTTTGATATATTTAAAAATAAGTTCAGAACTCATATTTTTAGTGTTGGGGTCTTTTGCTCCACAAGCCCCTAGAAAGAGAGTCCTAAAATGAAATCTGTAATAGTACGTAGATTTTGGGGGTCTTGCTCCACAAGCCCCTAGAAGGAAAGTACCAAAATGAAATCCATAATGGTTTCTTCAATTTTCTTTTAGTGTTTTTTTGGAGTCTTTTGCTCCACTAGCTCTAGAAGGAAAGTCCCAAAATGAAATCTGTAATGGTTCGTTGATTCGGTTATGTTAAAAAAGTATTATTGAAAAAAATCAGGTTGATATCTTTAAAAATAAGGTAAGAACTCATATTTTTAGTGTTTTGGGGGGTCTATTGCTCCACAAGCCCCTAGAAAGTCCCAAAATGAAATCTGTAATGGTTCGTTGATTCGGTTATGTTAAAAAAAAATTATAAAAAAAATCAGGTTGATATCTTTAAAAATAAGGTCAGAACTCATATTGTTAGTGTTTTGGGGGGTCTATTGCTCCACAAGCCCCTAGAAGGAAAGTCCCAAAATGAAATCCGTAATGGTTTCTTCAATCGGTTATGTTGAAAAAGTATTATTTTTAAAAAATCAGGTAGATATCTTTAAAAATAAGGTCAGAACTCATATTTTTAGTGTTTTTTGGGGTCTTTTGCTCCACAAGGCCCTAGAAGGAAAGTCCCAAAATGAAATCTGTAATGGCTCGTTGATTCAGTTATGTTAAAAAAGTATTATTAAAAAAAATCAGGTTGATATCTTTAAAAATAAGGTCAGAACTCATATTTTTAGTGTTTTGGGGGGTCTATTGCTCCACTAGGCCCTAGAAGGAAAGTCCCAAATTGAAATCTGTAATGGTTCGTTGATTCGGTTATGTTAAAAAAGTATTATAAAAAAAAAATCAGGTTGATATCTTTAAAAATAAGTTCAGAACTCATATTTTTAGTGTTTTGGGGGGTCTATTGCTCCACAAGCCCCTAGAAGGAAAGTGCCGAAATTCAATTTTCAAAGAAATACGTGTATATCCAGTCATATAAGAGAGCCTACAAAAAGAATTAGGTTGATAACTTTAAAAACAAGCCCACAGTACCCTCCCAAACTTTGGTACTGAATTTCATTTCCTATAAGTGTACAAACTTCCCCCCCCCTTACGTTGTTAAGGTAAGAGGTGAAGAAAAGGGAAATAGTTTTTTTTTAACTAAACAAGATTAGAATTTTTTTTGTGATTTTTCGCACATTTTTTCTATCCTTTATTAAAAATCAAGGAGCCGGGATTCAGCATTAAAAATGGTTTTGGGAAGCAATTTAAGGTAAGTGGGTATGTTAAACCCTTTGCTAATGGTTCCTTTGTAAAACTAAACATAAACAAAGAAAATGTTTTGGCTCAAGAGCTGTGAAATATATATAAATAATATGATTATGATGAAAACTAAAATAAATGGTAATAATGATGATTATTTCAGAGACAAAATGCTGAGCGGAACTCGGCTTGATGAGCTGCGGGAGCAGTTCTTCGCCGAGGATAAGAACAGGCAATGCAAAATATTCAATTATAGTGGCTTCGCCATTAGCTTCCGGGCCGGTTATATCGAAATTTGGCTAGTCACGTTAATACATTTGTTTGTCTAATGTTTCATCTAAAAAGCAATAGAAAATCATTTTTATTCGTTGTGTGTAGTAAGGGGGGGGGGGAGCTTTGTACACTTGTAGGAAATGAAAATTCAGTATCAAATTTTGCCCTGGCATTTTGGGCTTGTTTTTATAGTTTGTTATCAACCCAATTCTTTTTTGTAAACTCTCATATATGATTGGATCTAGCTGTAAAACTTTGAAAATTGAATTTTGGGACTTTCCTTGTAGGGGCTAAAGGTGCAAAAGACCCCCCCCCCCCAAACACTAAAATTATAAGTTATGAGCTGATTTTTTAAATGGAACCTAGAAGGATAGTGCGTAGATAAAATCTGTAGTTACTACTTATTTCAGTTATGTGAAAATAGTTTCTAATAAAAAAATCAGCTCGATATCTTTAAAAATAAGTTCAGTACTTCAAATTTCAGTGTTTGGAGGGGTCTTTTGCCCAACTAGCCCCTAGAAGGAAATTCTTTTTTTAAAGTTTTACAGGTAGATCCAACCATATATGAGAGTTTACAAAATGAATTAGGTTGATAACTATAAAAACAAGCCCAAAATGCCAGGGCAAAATTTGATACTAAATTTTCATTTCCTATAAGTGTAACTGTTCAACCCCACCTCCTTATTTCTGTAAGAATGTATAAAGTAAATGTGATAGATAAATAAGACAAAGAAAAAATAAAATCATAATTTCTGGATAACGGAGTTCAGATTTTAGAGAAGCTATACTTTCTAAAGTGTACCTCAGGAACTTTTACTTTTGAACTCAACTTTTACAGGAATCATCTTATAAAAAGTGTGAATTTATAAAATATAATTTGCATGACCAACTAGACTTGCCATGAATGTGTGCACAAGATCTGATCCTCTAGAAGCTTGTCTTACCAGAAAGTAAGTTGAAAGGGTCATCTAAGGAAAAACGTATCTTTTTTAACGACTATTTTAAAATGCGCTTTTCTCAGAAAACGCCAAATTAAAAAAAATCCTTGTTTAACCAGAAAGTTCGATTCTAAAGAATCATCTTCATAATTTCTCGTCTTTAAAAACGACTATTTCATAAAAATATCGTAAATGGCGTCTTTTATAAAAAAAAACCAAACTAAAAAAACCGATTATTTTAAATAACAGAATTACCTAGAAAACAGGGATTTAGGGTAAAGGCAACTGTGGCTATTTTTTCTATTTTATGTCAAGGTCAAGTTATTCTTTAAGGACCTAAATTAATATTAGACTTACCCGAAATCCGTCATAACTAAGGCTTCAAAACCTCAAAACCATGGGTAAAAAGCAAAAAACTGTGGAAAACTTCTGTATTGTTATTTTGCGCCCCACCAGAGTAGGGTTAAAGAAATAAAATTTTCAGATTTCTTGAGGAACGCGTGCACATATTCAATCGGAAGGTGGAGCCAGAAGTGAAACCTATTACCAACCAGAAAAGATCAGGGATACAACTTTTTAGTTTTAATCAACAAAAAAAAATTATTCAAGAGTAAACAAGAATGACGACATACATAATTATCGCAACACAAAAAGTGATGGATTAACTAGACATGCAGTCAGAAATTAAAAGAGATTTATAGAATATTGAAAAACAAATCATTTCTCATATGTTTTAATATTTATAGTTTTGTAGCATGTCTGGCAGACCATCGGACCAAGTAAATTATATATTAGATACTTTTTGGTAAAGGGAAAAAAAGATTAGCCATTTATCTTAAATTGCAGTAGAGAAAATTACTTATCCCATAAGGGACAGATGATAGCTCGTAGGTGCTAGATACGAATCCACCAGTGCAGTGAATATCAATGCTAAAGAAGAAATGTTCTAAATAAAAAGTGTATTATTGCATCAGGTCGTTGTTGGCTATTTGCATGTTTGAATGTTATACGCCAACCATTTGTCAAACAATTCAATCTCGAGGACTTTGAATTCAGCCAGGCACATCTATTCTATTGGGACAAGGTAATTTAACTATACAGTAAGGCATAGTCAATGAAAGATAAAATAATTGCCACCCTCTTAGCATAGTAATACATAACAATATCAGAGATCTTAAGGGATAAATAATGGAACGTTAAATTGATGTAAAACGCCAATTATTATAGAGAAAATTGCCCTTTATGTAGATTTATATTATTTGACACTGCTTAAAAAAAAGCCTTCAAATCAGCCGTGCGGCTTTCTCAGCAACCCATATATAAAGGCTCAGCCTCAGTTACTGAAACATTAGTTATTAGCCACCCGAAGCCTATCTTTTTTTTCACAGAGCCACACAAAGCTGCATTCAGCCTCAGCACTATGTGCACACTTTACAACCAGAAATGTGGTCAAATTGTTCCTACAATTTTTTAAAAATACTACTACAATAAATAGATATTTCTTTATTTCTGAAATATTTGTTTAGATCGAACGTGCAAATTATTTTCTCTATAACATAGTAGCCACTGGAAGAAGGGGAGAAGATATTTCAAGCAGGTAGATTTATTTGATAGAATTGTCCTATCGATTTTAAAGATTGTATTTATGAGGTTTTATTTATTAGGGTTTCAATATTATTAATTTAAGAGTTAAACGCATCAGCGAGGACTTTGACGGTGACATAATTCTGAATAATTAACCATTTCTCAAGCTTACCGTTAATGGTACTTTCCCCCAAAGTGCCAATCGAGCACTGAACTTTACCCCTTTGTTTAAATATGACTGAGCTCTAACCCCGCGTGGCTACCTAGTATCCAATATAATCAACCTACAGTATTAAAAAAACAAAAGGAAACTTCACTCTTACTTATTTTCTACGGAAACTTTTAGGGAAACCGCACATTTTATTACCCCAGCTAACTTGCACAATCCACTTAATCTTTATTCAGGACCGTCCAATACTTGTTAAAAGATCCGATAAACGACGGGGGCCAGTGGGACATGATTGTCAACCTTGTGACCAAGTACGGACTCATGCCAAAGAAATGCTTCCCTGAATCTTTCTCTTGTGAGAGCTCTGCGCGCATGAATGGAATTCTCAAGACTAAGCTTAGGGAGTACACCAGGTATACAAGTTTTGTGTGTTGTCGGTTTCGTGACATCGCCTCTTAAGGGGCGTTTCGTCGTATTTTCACAGTAGCTTTTCTCCTATTTCTAGTCCTTGTAGGGAGCTCTAACCCTGCGAAACAATCATTAACATTTACCTAACCAAAAAAAAAACCTATCGAAATCTACTGTGAGAATACGACGAAACTCCCTTTAAGAGGCGATGTCACGAAACCGACAATACCTGAAGTTTTACCAAGAAGAATTAGGGGGAGGGGGAGGGTGATGGTCGTTTGTGTCACTCGATTAATTAAAAGAAACTCAACCAAAAATAGATTTTTAATATAGGGATTTGGTATAAAGTAAAGAATCGGCGGAGGAATTACCCGACTCTACTGCCAAAATAAAAAAAGATATTCCGCCGCCTTATTTTTCTTCACAATTCTGCATTATACTTCATTAGAGCAAGTTTTATCTCTCCAACCCTTGCACTAACAAAATCCAAAATCGGATAATTTATTTCAACCACTTACCTATTGAAATCTACAGATGGGGTAACTTTGTGTATCATCATCATCTAGCGTTTTATGATATTTTTAGAACCATTAGACTTGAAATGGAAGGTGGCAAGACTGATGAAGAATTAGAAGAAACTATTAGGTTGGTATTTTTTATTTTTAAAGCAACTGCAATCCAAATTATTTCAACTGCCATATTTACAGAGGTCGATTGAAATTGTTAAATATCTGCACTTTTCTTTTCTACAGGATGATAATGTTAACACCTTATTTGCCTACGGAGGGAGAGGGCATTCGAATATTTAAAAAATGGTACCCAAAGTAAATAAATAGGTTCTACCAAACGTTGGCTTTAAAACTTTAAGAACTTTCATAAAATCTTAGTTTCAAATAAGGTATGTTCCAACTTTTTAAACAATATTATTTTAGATGAGGTGTAATTTTGTTTATCATAATTGGGGTAATATACAGTCCTGGTTTTAACTTTAATAAAAACCTTTTTTATTGTTTTACTCATAATATTATGACCTTTTCGTACATCATTCAAAGTCACTTACAAAAATCAAAATAATACCTACTCAATCTAGAATATAATGGACGATAAATATATGTACGTACATCCCCAATGATGATAAACAAAATTACCACTTATATATTTTTTAACCTTATTGATCCTTGTTTTAGTACAATGATGAAGGAGATCTACAGGATAATTGGAATTTGTCTGGGCATTCCACCCAAAACCTTTGTCTGGCAGTACACGGATAAATCTAAACAGGTCATCTTTTTTGTAAGAAGGGTGTCTATCCGTTTTTTTGGGTGATAGGTAGGAGGAGGGGATTATCTCTACTTTCTCTCTTCATGAAAAGTACTTGTCATACGAGTTTAAACCTGTGGTAACCTCCCTTAAAAGTTAAAAACCTTGCAATGACCTATTAGAAGCCACACTGTAAAGGAGAACCATTTCGGCTCAGCGGTTAGCTAGATCCTTTGGTAAACAGATAGACACAGATCCTGTTGTTTTAATATAAGGATTGAGACTACAGCGAATACTCAATTTTTTTAATACACACACACTTTTACTAAAAAATTAGATTACATTTAAGTTCTATTCTAGCTAGTAGTGGCTGCGTAAAACCTTTTTTTGTGGTCTTTTTTTGTCCTTCTGTACAATAGATTATTTTGGTAAATACTAAATACTAATAATTTTATTTTTTTAGGTGCACACTCTAGGTCCAATAACACCACTTGATTTCTATAATGAACATGTGAAGCCTCTCTATAATGTAGAAGACAAGTTAAGTGATCTTTAAACAACTTCTTAATTTTGAAAGTAAATTTGTTTTCGTACACAAATATCAAAAAAATATCTTAAAACCATCCAAAAATATTTGTAAAGAACAACCAACCCTAAAGATCTTTAGCTTCAGACAAAAAAATTTCTTTCTACTTTATATTATAGGACCAACGGATGTGCCTCTAGCATATAGGGGCTATGTATTCAAAGGGGTAGGTAGGGTATAAAATAGCCTGAAGCTATCAGAATAATAATATCTAAACTTAGAATAGCCTAAAACCATCTGCTGACTTATTTGAAGCTTGTAAGGATATGTTTATTATTTCCAGATATGCTTGATATCAGATCCTCGCAACAAATATGGAGAAACTTACAGTGTGGACTGCCTGGGAAACATGGTCGGGGGGAGAATTATGATCTACAATAATCAACCCATTGATACTCTTATTACCTATGCTAGGTATATATTTTTTAAAAGCGAAGCTTTTCTATAATTAGGGTCGGTACGTACGTCCGTTCGAGATAGATAGCTTTTATTCGTTAATTTAGGCATGTTAGAATTGTCCTATCGATTTCAAACTTTGCATGATGATTCCTGTTGTAGTTAGGTACGATTTAGAAAGCGTAGCAACTCTATAATCATAACCAGAATGTCCGTATGTCCATTTTAAACATGTTGATTTTTCTACTTTTTTAAAAACAAATTTTTATGTGATCTAATTATCCGTTTGATCTGATTTTTGGTACATTGATTCCTGGGACAACAAAGAACAATATTTAAGCGAGGCAACTCTATAATCAAGTCCTTAAAATGTAAGTATGTCCATAAACATTATCCTGTATCAAGCAGTTTTCCAACAAATTTACTTAAATTTTGCTTCGACTCTTTCGATACTTTTATATTCTGATTATTCAGTTCAGACACTATACAAGTGTTAATGTCCGTTTGTCCTACCGTTTCAGTGCTTCGCTTTTATGGATGTTGTCATCTTTGTTTTATACATGGAGTACATAATCTTTTTATACGTAATGAAGTAGTATTACTTCATAATATACTCAGGGAGTAGGGGTCATTTGACCGTAAAAGTACATAAAGTTTTATAACTCCGTAATATAATTTGTTGGCATAAAAATATATTTTAGTTTAATTGGTTGGTTTCAACTTAGTAATTTTAAAACTTTTTAAACAATAATTTAAATCTATAGAGTTCATTTTGTACTATCAATCCCTTAAAAGCCCTGATTTTTCTAATTTACAAGATCGTTGAGTTAAATCTGTCTCCCTTTATGATTTCTGTATTGGGACTTATAATAGAGAAGCTAAAATTATTTTAGGACTTCAATACAACAAAACGAAGCTGTATGGTTTGGATGCGAAATTGGAAAGAGAAACGTGGCCAAACAGGGATATCTTGATTTAGAGGTAAATTACTTAAATATCAGTATTTTAGTACTTTTTCTTCTTTATTCCTTTTAGGAAAAATGAATAAATAAGGCAAATAATATTTAGTTTGTAGTTTCATGCAGACTATTATATATTTGAGCACATGATTACAAGCTTGTATTTGGTACAGACATGCAGACTATTATATATTTAGGCACATGATTACAAGCTTGTACTTTTTACAGATGTTCAGACTTTTATATATTTAGGCACATGATTACAAGCTTGTATTTGGTACAGACATGCAGACTATTATATATTTATTTAGGCACATAATTACAAGATGGTATTTGGAACAGATATGCAGACTATTATATATTTAGGCACATGATTACAAGCTTGTATTTGGTACAGACATACAGACTATTATATATTTAGGCACATGATTACAAGCTTGTATTTGGTACAGACATACAGACTATTATATATTTAGGCACATGATTACAAGCTTGTATTTGGTACAGACATGCAGACTAATATATATTTAGGCACATGATTACGAACTTGTATTTGATACAGATTTGTAGACTATTATATATTTAGGCACATGATTACAAGCTTGTATTTGGTACAGACATGCAGACTATTATATATTCAGGCACATGATTACAAGCTTGTATTTGGTACAGACATGCAGACTGTATTGGATAAAGAATGCAGACTTCTTTATGGAGATTCTCTGATGACACATGCAATGGTAAGATTTGTTATGTTTTTTTAGTATAACAACTTGTTTTCGTTAGGTACCTAGATGGAATAGAGAAAATATAGATGAGAATACGCCATGAATATATTTGTATATCAACCTCCCCCCCCCCCCCCAAATCAAATTAAAGAAAATCCTAAAAAAACAACATTATCCTGCCTAAAAACTTTGGGAACTTTTATTGAATTATGATTGGTTGGTTCCTGACTGATGTTTGTGACCATTCTTTTCTACCAATATTTTTTATCCACAGAAGGGTAATTTGGTTTTATCATAATTAGGGACGAACATCGATTTATCATCTATTGTCTTATCCCTTTAGATCCCTGCCCTTTTCAACACATTAGTCTAGGCTGCATCATCCCCTTTCCCCAGACAACCAACCAGCAGACTCATTTACAATTTACACATTTCAGATGTTGACGGGTTGTCACATTGAGGATGATGGGAGTGTGTCCAGGTGGAGGGTAGAGAACAGCTGGGGGGATGACAAGGGCGAGAAGGGATACATTCTCATGAGCACAGACTGGTTCAAGGCAGGAATAAAGCGATATAAAACGACAATCAAAATCTGAATCTGTTGTGTACAAATTTTTAAATTTTTCGGATTTTGAGTTGTAAAGTTGATTTATTGTTATTTACCATCTTATTACAGACAATTTTCCACGAATCTTAAAATAAAAATCACAAAATTAATACCAGTTTTGTTTTTCCGGGCCTTCGTCCCCTTGAGGCAAACAAAACTCGTTTTAATATTATAATTTTTCATTATAATATTCGCGGAAAACTAAATAATATGATGATGTTACTGCATTGTTACTGCATATTTTCTGATCGCTTTATCCCGTGTTATCCCAGGAGTTTGTATTTGAAATAGTTGTGGACAAGAAGTACGTGTCTGAAGAAGTTTTGAGGGTCAACTCAAATCAACCCTATATCCTCCCTGCCTGGGACCCTATGGGAGCTTTGGCTGAGTAAAAATATTATCATCATTGGATCGTTACCACTTATCAATTGATTTTGCATATTAGTAACATTTTTTTCATGTTTAGATGAACTTTACCTCACATTTAGGAACTTTTAAGAATATCTTTTGATTATTTTGTAACTAATATAATGGAAGAAATTATTTTTTTTTTTTTGGGGGGGGGGGGTAAAACTGTTCTTTTAATGTTCCTAATCATGCATGATGTAAGGTGTTTACTCTCTACCAATTTGTTACAATTATTCATTAATACCAATCAATCAATGGATACCTTCAATATTATCATAAAAAAAATGTTTATGCATATTTACATTTGAGAAAGTTAGATATTTTCAGTCTAAATTGGGCTAATCTTCCTAATTTTCTTGCTTAGTAGGAAACCTTTTGGTTTGTTAATATCAAATCTTTTGAGTAAAATCTGATATATTATGATCAAATTTGATTATAAAATGACCCTTTTGGAGGTCTTAAGAATCCACTTTAACCATCCCAGGGAGAATGATATTGCAACTCAGGAAAAATTTATTTCTTCTTCTATTATCTAGTCCAAAAAAAGCAGTTTCTTTAATAGAAATAAAATTTATGAATTTTTTAGCAGGCTAAAACATTGGCAGAAAAACTATTTTACTCCCGATGCAATATCCTCTTCATCCCTGTATCATCCAGGAATAAATTATCATTAATCATATCTAATAATCTATCCTGTTATATAATTTTTCTTTGATGCAGCAATCTAGTTTTATATTGTTTAAATATAATAGCAACTCCCCATGGCAGCCTAATTTATAAATGGTACAAAATATTTACTGTATGTTTTAATTGTAAAATACAATAGTTTACTTTATGGGTTGACCTTTTTACAAGTCCTCCCTCCCTTTATATATATTTTTTGTTACCTTTTCTTTGTTTTTTGTTTTAAATTGAAGGGGACTTTTCATGGAAGATGTTTGAAGAGTTTGATGAGAGTTTGTTGTGTTTTCATAAATGTTAAATAATTCATAGCGATACAAACCTTTTAACTATTCAGTGAACTATCCCCTTCGTCAAAAAAAATTTTTACAAAAAAGAAACAAGTCCAATAAATCCTAAATGACCTATCCACTTATTTCATCAAGTACAATGATTGCGTTTCTCTAATATCTTATGAAAATAAATTATAGTTTTTTGTAAGATGATAATATCTAATTTTTAATAAATCAATATTCTGCTTTTCAATGCTATGAAAAGTGATTGTTTGATTGTTTTTTTTATTGTTTTTAAATTTTTTTTTTTTTGTTTGATTGTAAGTTATTTTTATGATGCAACTTAAATAAGAAATTGGGATTCTTTTTAGTCCCAATTTCTTATAAAATATACGGCAGCTAATAAAACAAAAACTTTGAATAAAGATTTCTGATACTCTGAAGTGAGTATATGAAATAATTATGTTTATAATTTTTATATCTAAATATTATCATTGTAATATTTTATTCCTAGTCGTTATTTTTTTTAAAGCCAGTCTAGCACTAATTATTTCATAATTTTATAAACTTTTTATACTTTATATTCAATTTATATTGGTTAAATAGTTTAAAATTATTTTTTTCTAATAAAATGTTATATTTAGTTATTAAGGTTTAAAAAAAAAATTAGATATAAATGTTGAGTTTTATTAAAAAATAAACTAGCCACAAAAAGAGTTAATTCCTATTGTAGTATAATGCTACTTTTTAGTTAAAATTATTATTAGATTGATATTAGTATAATAGAACTAATATATATTTTTTAATAGGCTGAAATAATTTACAAAATTTATACCTCAGAGTTCTAGTTTATTATACTTTGTAGTATTTTATTTTGTAAATGTACAATTATGCACAGGGGGGTAAAATGTTATTATTTGAATTCTTTGCATAATTATAATTCAATCATTTGCTGTTTTTTTTAACCCCCTGTAACCTTTTTAGATAAGATATATCGGTAAATCCATCTTTTTGCTTAGCTTAAACAAAAATCACTACTCCAATACGTGATGTTCAGCTGTCAATTCCGCAATCCCCCCTCACCTTTAATTCCTTTCTTGATCTTCAACCTCATCTGAAAAAAAGCACTATAGAAAAGTATCTTTTTTGTCCTTATATTGCCGATATGTATATCTATTTAGGTAATATTTAGCATAATTTTTTACAACATTAAAAAAAAATGATTTTTATTGAAAATTCATGTACACTGTTTTTAATTTTTCACTGCCCAATGTTTATATTATTGTAATACCGATTTTAATTATGATACTGATTTAGGGGGGGGGGGGGGGGTTTAATGCAACCATCTCGTAATCAATGTATAAATGGCACTTAAAATTAGAATTTTGATCTGAAATTTTGCATGAATAATCCTTGGTAGGTCTATTTTCCCTAAATCGAAAAAAAAGTTGAAAAAGTAACGGCTAAGGGCTCAGCCGTTTATTGGCTATTTTTAGGGCAAATCTGCCATAAATTACGTAGAAATCAACTTTTTGAAACATATTTTTGCTTTAAATCATGTGAAATTATACAAAAAAAAACATTTTTTAGATTTCTAGTACCAGCAACTACCGGCTAGAACCATTCTAAAACGTTTTGGATCGAAAAAGAGCATTATGTGGAGAGAGGTTTCGTGATGGATTTCGCTTGAAAATACCCAACAAATGGCTAAACAAATGAGCCGCCAGCCATTAGCCGCTACTTTTCCAACTTTTTGTTTGATTTAGGGAAAATAGACCTACCAAGGATTACTCATGCAAAATTTCAGATAAAAATTCGAATTCTAAGTGCCATTTATACATTGATTACGAGATGGTTGCATCAAACCCCCCCCCCCCTCCCCCCCCTTATAAAATTTACTGTAGGTTTAGAAATTTGCACTCTACAATTTTTTTAAGAATTAAAATTTTTTGAAAAAAACGCTAAAATTTTTTTGATATTTTGTAGCGGTGCACAGTGAGGCAAGAACAGAACTAAAATAAAGTTTCTCTGGTCACCGCAGCTTTGGAACTTAATTTTGTTTTACTATAGACATATTCAAATCACCAATAAAATTGATTTCAGAGAAGCTTTGAGCTATGAACAATCTGCTAGGTTCCTTTGAAGATTATTAAGGAAAGTTTTTGAACATTGAACACTAATAGTATGCAAATGATAATTATTGTTTTTACTTGCCCCTCTGTGACATGTGTAGTGTGAAAATAAAAAACTTTTAAAGTTAGATTTATTTTATAACATAAATGTTTATTAATGAATTGTAAAACATCCCGAGTGATTGTATTTCATTCCTATCATGTTAATAACATTTTTATATTATGATGATTTTATAATTTATATATATAAGAATGCAAAAAAGTGCTAGCGAAATTTTTAAAAATTGTATCTTTTGTATATTATTTTTCAGAATAAAATGGATGTTACATCATATAAACTGTGATTTGTTAACAGGTTTGTAGTTTGTATTCAAATGAAAATAAGGGTTAAATCATCTATAACGCAATAGTTAGAGCTTCACACAACGGAGCCGATAGCCGTTACTTTTTCACTTTTTTATTCTATTTTT
The DNA here is from genome assembly GCF_053477335.1 of Acartia tonsa. Lineage (NCBI taxonomy): Eukaryota > Metazoa > Arthropoda > Copepoda > Calanoida > Acartiidae > Acartia > Acartia tonsa. Next base: position 33,268,400 of record NC_137269.1, on the reverse strand, counting down.
CTTACCAAGGATTACTCATCCCAAGTTTCATAACGTCATTCGGATTCTATCCAAGTGCCATTTGCGTAAGCGATGTTAGGTATAGGAACTAGGTTCAAATTATGCCCGAGCTTTATCCGAACCCTTGAAGATTACTTTACGTTTTTAGACCTTTGTGAGGATGTCAGTCGTAGAGGGGCAACATCTCTCCCCCACAAATTCTCCCTCCTCCTCCCCATTTCACAATGGTTCCCCCACCACAGGTGAGCTTTGTATTGACTCATCATTAGTAGTTGACATATTATATTTTCTACAAGATAACAGGGGTGTAATTGTCCAATCTAGTTGAATTTCTTAATTTTTTAAATTTCTATGTATGTGAGTATTGCAGATGTCCAACTAAACTCCAAAAGTAGGCTCTGTGTAGAATCTATTTATAATGGGTACTATACCTGCGGGGCCCTTCTCTAACCTTAACTTAAACTTCAATAGGCTTAATTAATGCCTTATTTTAAAAAGCTTCGTTTGTGGTGAAAATTGGAAATGGGGTAAACATCCTCACGATCTGTCTACCTAATCTTTAAATGGAAATATAGAAATAATAACAATAGATAAATAAATCTTAGGGCCAGTTTCCCTATCCCCACCTCCACCCACCAGCGTGCCCAACATACAGGGCACTGAACCCGAGACATCTGGACCATCTGAGTGTGTATCCATGTCTGTTAAGCCAGAGATGGTGTCTTCAGAATGCCAGGCCACCACTCAGGTACATACAGTACATTTAAAATAGAAGTTGGATTAAATTAAGTATACAGGAATTATACCGCTGTAATTGCTGACAGAATGCAACAAGTAGACCCAGCCAATACCCCAAATTTGGAGCCTTTAGCTTCAATAACGAAAAAGTTATAGGCATCTTAAAATGATATTTCAGGAAGTTGACAATCTTCGAAATCTTATAATAAATTTCAATATTAAATTACATCTGCCAGAAACAAAATTATAATCTTCATTGTGGCAGTCTTTCAGCAGTTAGAGCAATGTATTCTCTGCAGGCTTCCTTCAACAAATGTCTATGATAAAAGAAAATAAACTTTATGATTTTGAGAGAATCAATTATGAAAATTTATAATGCAATTTTCTCCCTGTTTGATCGTTTATGAACTTTGCTTATATGTGTTTTACACATTATTTATCAATTTTGAAAGAAACGGCGGAGAAAAGGGGATTTTACTAGTATTTTCAATAATTTACCTACTGTCTAGTGTCTATGCAATTTTTATTAAAGCAAAATTTCATTAGAAGTCCATTTTTAAATTCGATAAAATCAGCCTATTTGTGATTTGACTAGGTATATTTTAAAAGATTCAATCTTTTGTTTAGATGCTGGATGCTTTTTGTCAAACCATAGAATACCTCCACAAATCTGTTACAACTTTAGGTACATTTTTATGCCTTCTTTAAAAAAGACATATAGTTTTCTGTACTCAAAGACAGTTATTTTTTTTCATTTCCAAAAGTTTTTAATTAAATCTAATAAAGTTTTATTCCCTAAATCAATTTTAATTTGTTTTATAGACGTAGCTGTTCAAACAATTGAGAGTGGCTGGGAAGATAGTATTAAGGTAAAATTTCATTTCCTAAATTATGGTTTCATTAAGGTATTTTAAAGTATTTGCTGCAAATAATACACTGGTAGTCTTTTTTAAATTTTCTTTTTTTATAAAAATTCTGTAAATTGGAATTAGTTTCTTATTAACTAATGTACTGAGCGGACAGATGATGCTTATAGAGTAGATTGCTCTCCAAGCTAAAATTGCTTGATTCACTTCACTAAGAGAAAGCACATAAATAAAATGACTGTTGCTTTCCTATAACAGTGGCTCACCTACTTTTGCAAAGAGGACTTTTTCAATGTACTGAGCGGACAGATGATGCTTATAGAGTAGATTGCTCTCTAAATAACACATACCTGAGTCTCAGCTTTTTTATTGAACAAACCTCTAATCGATTGTCTTTCAACATCAATGTACCATATCATATTTCACATCTTTAGTTCTTTAGTATGAAAAATGAATTGTATGGTTCATAAGGAATAAGGTTGAAAAAGTCCTAAAAAATAAGACAATTAATATTACGATATAAATAATTCATTATAGACAGTTGATAGTGAAGGTTATTACAGACAGTAAGATTTATAATGGGAAGAATGCCCTATCAAAGTACTTGGGATGCTAAAGTTGTTTACACCCAGATACTTGTTTACAATATGATTCTCACCTCTTTGCAAAAGTAGGTGAGCCACTGTTATAGGAAAGCAACAGTCATTTTATTTATGTGCTTTCTGAAAAGAAAACAATGTAAGCACATAAATTGATTAATATGATTGTTGCTTTTTTATTTCACAGAAATTTGGTGCGTGGTGGTTTTGCAGTCTTATCTTCACAGTGTACTCCCTATAACAGAGGGGTACTTTACAACTAAAATTGTTCAAAAATCATATACCAAACCTTTGGCATGCGATTGAGGGGGGTCAATGACTCAATGCCATACCGAAAGCTGAAGTAAGAAGACCTGCCTTCCCCCTTTTTCGCCCTAAGGGGGGGGGGGGGAAGTTTTGACACTTTCGCTTACTCCGTGATTATTGGGCTAGGTATTAAAGTTAGACTATAGGTTATTTGGGATAAAAGTTTACTTTTGGTTAGTACTTCACGGATTTTTAGTCATTTTTTGGATAACCCCACCCCCTAGCCCCCCGGGGCTCAAAATCCCCCTAAAAATGAACCTAACCTTAATTTTCTCAGGAACCATTTGACCAAAAGAGATGATTTCTTAAACATAAGCTTTTATGCTTATAAACTAACTTCTTGTTTAGAAGTCACCCCCCTGCCACCAACCCCTAGCCCTCCGGGGCTCAAAAAAACCCTAAAAATGAACCTAACCTTAATTTTCTCAGGAACCATTTGACCAACAGAGATGATTTCTTAAACTTAAGCTTTTATGCTTAAAAACTAACTTCTAGTTTAGAAGTCACCCCCCTGCCGCCAACCCCTAGCCCTCCGGGGCTCAAAAAAACCCTAAAAATGAACCTAACCTTAATTTTCTCAGGAACCATTTGACCAACAGAGATGATTTCTTAAACTTAAGCTTTTATGCTTATAAACTAACTTCTAGTTTACAAGTCAGCCCCCTGCCACCAACCCCTAGCCCTCCGGGGCTCAAAAAAACTCTAAAAATGAACCTAACCTTATTTTTCTCAGGAACCATTTTACCAATAGAGATGATTTCTTAAACTTAAGCTTTTATGCTTATAAATTAAGTTTAAGTTTAGAAGTCGCCCCCCTGCCGCCAACCCCTAGCCCTCCGGGGCTCAAAAAACCCCTAAAAATGAACCTAACCTTAATTTCTCAGGAACCATTTGAACAACAGAGATGATTTCTTAAACTTAAGCTTTTATGCTTATAAACTAACTTCTAGTTTAGAAGTCACCCCCCTGCCGCCAACCCCTTGCCCTCCGGGGCTCAAAAAAAAACTAAAAATGAACCTAACCTTAATTTTCTCAGGAACCATTTGACCAACAGAGATAATTTCTTAAACTTAAGCTTTTATGCCCCCTGCCGCCAACCCCTTGCCCCCCAGGGCTCAAAAAAAAAAACAAAAATGAACCTAACTTTAATTAAAATTTCTTATTTGAAGAGTTAGAGGTACACTTATTAAACCAAATATGCTTCTTTTTGGATGTTATTGACATATCTCCTGAAAAAAAATATAATCGGCCTCCAGGTTCAGGTGCTGCAGGCCTCCAGGTCCACTCAGGAGACAGGTAAAAATTTAAATTTCTTATTTGAAGGTTTAGAGGTACACTTATTAAACCAAATATGCATCTTTTTGGATGTTATTGACATATCTCCTGAAAAAATTTGAATCGGCCTCCAGGTTCAGGTGCTGCAGGCCTCCAGGTCCACTCTAGACAGGTAAAAATTAAAATTTCTTATTTAAAGAGTTAGAGGTACACTTATTAAACCAAATATGCTTCTTTTAGGATGTTATTGACATATCTGCTGAAAAAATTTGAATGGGCCTCCAGGTTCAGGTGAATATCTAAAATGGTTAGTTTGGAATTTAGAGGAAAGGTATTTAAATAGAATAAGGTTAAAGTAAATAATATAGTCAAATTTATTGTTTACGGCTTCAATTTGTGTTCCCGACGGGCTCCAGGGGCCTGCTCAACAGGTAAACATCCTTATGATATATAATATGTTTGAATTAAGATGAAAGGTTACTAAATAGAAATAAAAAATATGTACAACAAGAAACTTAATCAAGGTATAAAAAATCTAAAGTTATCCTATATGATAGCTACTTATTTCCAGTGAGCAATATTGTCGCCATTTTAGAAATACCTTGCAGATTAAATTATTTGTTAAAAAATACAAAAATACAACTTACTTAGGGTGGGTCGATTTTGGAATTTCACATTAGTAGACATTGGCAAGGGTTACTAGGCCAATATAAAACCCTGTGAAACTTGAAAGAGGTTTTTAAATCCAAAAACAACGGGCGCACGGAGGGTATAAAATGTGCCCGCCCCCAAAACCAAAAATTGAAATTCCTTCAAACACATGCATGTTGCATATCAAAATGACCGCATTAAAATGCTGATTACAGATCTGAAAACTGTTTTGAAAAATATTGATTCAGTCTGAAATGATTTTCAAATAACCTACCAAAATGAACAACTTTGACTAAATCAGCTGTTATTAGATACTTAATGAGATCTTGTTCCAACTAGGAGCAATATTGTTTATAATTGTTTGAGATTCGTAATCAGCATTTCAATGCAGTCATTTTGATATGCAACATGCCTGTGTTTGAAGGAATTTAAATTTTTGGTTTTATAAGGGGGTGGGCACTTTTTATACCCCCTGCGCGCCGGCAGCCCTAAGAGCCAAGTCACTTTTGAAACCCTGCCTAGAACACATATCTTTAAATAAGAACTTTTAATTTTTACCTGTCTCCAGAGTGGACCTGGAGGCCTGCAGCACCTGAACCTGGAGGCCAATTCTAATTTTTTCAGGAGATATGTCAATAACATCCAAAAAGATACATATTTGGTTTAATAAGTTTACCTCTAATTCTTCAAAAATGAAATTTTAATTTTTACCTGTCTCTAGAGTGGACCTGGAGGCCTGCAGCACCTGAACCTGGAGGCCGATTCTAATTTTTTCAGCAGATATGTCAATAACATCCAAAAAGATGCATATTTGGTTTAATAAGCGTACCTCTAAACCATCAAATAAGAAATTTAAATTTTTACCTGTCTCCTGAGTGGACCTGGAGGCCTGCAGCACCTGAACCTGGAGGCCGATTCTAATTTTTTCAGGAGATATGTCAATAACATCCAAAAATAAGCATATTTGGTCTAATAAGTGTACCTCTAACTCTACAAATAAGAAATTTAAATTAAGGTTAGGTTCATCTTTAGGGTTTTTTTGAGCCCCGGGGGGCTAGGGGTTGGTGGCAGGGGGCTGACTTGTAAACTAGAAGTTAGTTTATAAGCATAAAAGCTTAAGTTTAAGAAATAATCTCTGTTGGTCAAATGGTTCCTGAGAAAATTAAGGTTAGGTTCATTTTTAGGTTTTTTTGAGCCCCCGAGGGCTAGGGGTTGGCGGCAGGGGGGTGACTGACTTCTAAACTAGAAGTTAGTTTATAAGCATAAAAGCTTAAGTTTAAGAAATCATCTCTGTTGGTCAAATGGTTCCTGAGAAAATTAAGGTTAGGTTCATTTTTAGAGTTTTTTTTAACCCGGAGGGTTAGGGGTTGGTGGCAGGGGGCTAACTTCTAAACTAGAAGTTAGTTTATAAGCATAAAAGCTTAAGTTTAAGAAATCATCTCTGTTGGTCAAATGGTTCCTGAGAAAATTAAGGTTAGGTTCATTTTTAGGGTTTTTTTGAGCCCCGGAGGGCTAGGGGTTAGTGGCAGGGGGGTGACTTCTAAATCAGAAGTTAGTTTATAAGCATAAAAGCTTAAGTTTAAGAAATCATCTCTGTTGGTCAAATGGTTCCTGAGAAAATTAAGGTTAGGTTCATTTTTAGGGTTTTTTTGAGCCCCGGAGGGCTAGGGGTTGGTGGCAGGGGGGTGACTTCTAAATCAGAAGTTAGTTTATAAGCATAAAAGCTTAAGTTTAAGAAATTATCTCTTTTGGTCAAATGGTTCCTGAGAAAATTAAGGTTAGGTTCATTTTTAGGGGGATTTTGAGCCCCGGGGGGCTAGGGGGTGGGGTTATCCAAAAAATGATTAAAAATCCGTGAAGTACTAACCAAAAGTAAACTTTTATCCCAAATAACCTATAGTCTAACTTTAATACCTAGCCCAATAATCACGGAGTAAGCGAAAGTGTCAAAACTTCCCCCCGGGCCCCCCCCCCTTGTTTCACACCCCTCTGTGCAGTGCACACCACTTAACCAAACTTTGGGACTAATTTGGTAGTAAAGGCCAAAAATGTGTTTGATGCCTAATTAAACTTGTTTTAGGATAATATAAAAGAGAAGGATCTTCTTGAAGACATGGAAACTGGAGGGGAAAATGAAGGTTAGTTTCATTCTTGATTTTAAAAAAAGTTTTTAAAAAATTCCTAAGGTTCGGCCTCCCACTTGCTAATTCATTCAAAAAAACACTTTAGAGTACGTTTTTACATCAATGTTGGCCTATAAAGGCCTTAACACCCCATTTATGTAGGTTTTTCTTCCTTAACATAATCTAAAAAAAAATTTTAAAGAGGGGGGGGGGGGGGGGGCGAAAGTGTCACTTTTTGAAACCAAAACTAAAAGTCAACAAAGGAACTTAACTAAAAAAAGAGTTACAGGTCTGAGATTTTGCATGGCAGTTGCTTTATAGGGGTACAATATGGAACTGCCATGCAAAATGTCAGACCTGTAACTCTTTTTTGTTTTTGAGTTCCTTTGACTTTTAGTTTTGGTTTCAAAAAGTGTCACTTTCGCCCCCCCTCCCCTTTTTATTGCATTTACTTTTAATACATATTGGATAAGGTTTATCTACCATATTATAGAATTCTAGCTAAATCTTACCCTATTAAAACTATTTTGCCACTGTTTATGCAAAAATACCATTGCACACCCCCTTTGTCTTTGAGAATGTTTAAATTGCCAATAAATTAAATGTTTTTTTCTATTATTTAGATGATGAGGAAACAAGTATAGATACAGATACCCAACAGAAAAATTCAAAGATTCAGAGCTTGCTAGAGTTTGCTAATCTAGTAAGACTTTTTTAAAGCAATGCATTTCGCTAATTAGGTTCGGTCCGTCAAATACCTCTCTCTTATTTCAATTACCTTTTTCGTCTGCTAGCAAATTGTTTTCTGACACATCAATTTATCGGCAGTAATCTTAGATCATTGATTCTTATTATTTTACTTTTTAGAATAAATCTGGTGATGATGAGTATCCGTGTAAATTATGCAAGAAAATATTTGTCAACACCTTTGCAGTCAGAACTCACATATCCGTGGCGCACCTCAAGTACCTCAGGTCGGACAACAACGCCTCCAAATGCGACGGGGCAGGGCTGGGCGGTGTTAGGCGGACAATTTCAACCAAGAGGCGGAGAAAGTTGACTATGAACAAGAAGAAGTGGTGCAACTACTGTTGGATTAGATTTAATAACAAGTAAGTTTCAATATGAATAATTTAAGAACCTATTTAATAAACATATGAAAAAAATTTCCTTTGGAACTTTTGTATTTCAGACAGTTGTCTATAATACGATGAGATATATAACTTTAAAGATAGATTTTAGAAATACGACATTTAAACGGTTATGTATGTGTTATGATTCTTATCGTGTTATTACCAATAAGCCTACTGCTGCTATGTCAAATGCGCGCCATTAGTAGTTATAGTATTGGGGATTGCTTTTGCCATAAACAGGCGCAGCTCATTGCCATGCACAATTAGAACTTCTAGGAAAGGGTCGTGCAATCAAGTGGTTGGTTGTCTGTTAGTGCCTTCGGACCGACTATAAAGGTCTGGCACAACGTTGTTACTAGAGAGGTATATATGTTATAATTAAGGAACCAATATGAAGCTCACAGAAAAGAAGTTCACCCTGAAATGATTGGAAGCAGAAGTGGTAATAGAACCTTACAACAACATGATTCAGGCATAAAAATACATTCTTTGCAGTCAAAGGGGGTATTTATTTCGCGTATTTTCCGTACATTTGTGTTTATTAAGTCAAGCTGTTCTTAATTATAATCATTTTATACCTATATCATTTGGTCTTGATTAAAAAACAGTTTGACTTAATAAGCGCATTTGACCAAACAGTAACAGAGTACTTTACAGAAAATACGCGAAAAAAAAATGACACCCTTTGTTAGTATTATCGAATCTAAATAGTAAACTGAAGTTAATGTTTTTGTTTGACTTAAAATATTAAAACAGATAATAGTTATTTCTCGCATCGTATTAAAAACGGCTTTCCTCGGATATAGAATGTACTATTATAAGATTAAAACCATTTTTTTAGCCCGAGGTGCCGAAGGCACGGGCTATAAAAACTAGTTTTAATCTTATGATTGTACATTTTTATATTCGTAGAAAGCTGGTTATAATACGATGCTAGAAATAGTTTTTTCGTATGGATGATAACCGGTTCCTATCCCCCGGATTCGAATGAATACGAGAAAAAAAATATTATATATTTAACTATTTAGAATTGAACAGTGAGAATGCATCACAAACTAGAGAGCTTAATACATCTGGTGAAACTGACTTTAATCATACAGATAATGTTAACAATGTAAGTTTTAGTTTTATTAAAGATTTCTACAACTAAAGATATTTTTTTTTTGTTTTTTTTTGCGTTGGTGCAAAATTACATATATTACACCTTAAAAGTTAATCATAAAATACTGGAAAACTTTTGATATACAGACAAAAATATATTTCTTTGAGATTTTTTAAACGTGGGGGGAGGATCAAATGTGCCTTTTTTGTAACCTGCAACAATGTACCTCATTAAAGCAACTGCTATGCTAAATCTCAGTGATGTAACTCTTTTACCCCTACCCCTTTAAATAAAACAGAATTTTAAATTTCAAAATGGACTCTACCAAGTAAAAGAAGTCTTATCCTAATCTATAAAGAAATAAGTTTTTTTTCTGTCGCTTATGATTTCGATAACTACCTACTGAACTGATTAAGTTCTCCATTTTATGTAAGGTCTCTGGATGGTTTAAGGCTATTTAGTTTTCATATCTAAGTTTGGTTTTAGGCTATTTTTACTTTCTTTACTTCTTGAAATACACAGCTCCTAGATGGTCCTAGAAGTGCAGCCGCTAGTTTTTAACAAGAGTGCTAACATATTTTATCTGACAAGAGTAATTAAATCTGAACTACTTTTCAGGAAATGAAAGAGCCTAAGAATGAGGAAATAGAGGATAATACAGAACAGGATCTAACCCTATTCCTGGAGCCTAAACTAAGAGAAGAGCTTACAGCTGAATGTCTGGAGGACAATAGACTAGCAAATGTTAAACTTATTAAGGTAAAACAACAAATTAAAACTAACCAATGGCAGAACGAATCATTAAGTCTTTTTTCTGTTTTTTCTTCACTTTTCAACTAGCAGATCTTTACAAAATTGAATTCTGATTTATTTCATGTATTCAAAACGGATTCAAATGCCATTTCTGTATAAATATTAGACTAGGTATTATTTTAGGTTAATGATGCATTGGATCTCGACGACAATAACAGTGTGTTAGTAGCTGGACCTGAACAAGCTGCTGGCGATGATATTCTGGACGAGACAGTCAGTCTTAATGCAGAATTTTATACTAGGGATAATGTTGTTTATTTTCAAATTTTTGCAAATGACAAGGGGACAATTTTTAAAATTTGTGCTTTTAATAAATAAGTTTTATGTGTTCTGTTCATTTGTGGAGAAAAGAGTTAATACAAGACAAAAAATAAGCCTTTTATCTTGGATAAGGAGTGGCGGCTCCATCATGTGTATTAATTTTTAAATAAAAAAAAATAATCAACGAAATGAAAATAGTTTGCCATGGTATGAGGCAAGGTATCACCACTGTTTAATCTGTGAGAAATTTACACCGCTAGGAAATTTTTCTAGTCATATTGTGGACGTTCATGGAATCTCTATGCTCCTATACAGGTACGGACTTATTATTACTTGCTATTTACACCAGATTATCATCTACTCTAAAAAAGTAAAACTTGCAGAGGGCTATTCCGCGTCGCCACCGTAAAAAAACCTATTTATAATTGTCAACGCCCAACCCTTTTTTTTTTGGGGGGGGGGGGGAGGTAGGGGTAAAATAAAAGGCAGGTAAAATGTAGTTTTTTTTCGGGGGCATAAATATAATTTATTTTTGAGAGGGATAAACACACTTTAAATCCACCCCCCCCCCCCCTGTTTATGGCGCATTTTTTTTAACTTCCATACTACTCTACCTCCCCTCTTTATAAACAGGCATATGTAAAATAGCTAGCTAAATTTTTAAAGTGAAACTGGACACTTTATTGCAGGGAAAGATATCCAAGTGATGATTTTACAACCAAATGTTGGAGTTGTACAATGTGTGATAAGTCTGTCAAGTGGACCCAACCCTCTATTTCAAGGCATCTTAGGGCAAGCCATAATGTCTCTATACAGGTTATTATTGATTTTTTTTCAGAGTGAAGCTTTTCTATAATTAGGATAGGTCCGCCCTAATGGGTAACCCTTGACGTAAATTTATACATTTTAGAATTGTCCTATCCAATTGTAACTTTGCATGATTATTCCTATAACAAATTGGTATGTTTTAGAAAGCATATTAACTCGAAAATCGTTACCTGTAAGACCCTACGTACATTTTAAACATACTGATTCTTAATTTTTCTTTTAATTATATTATACCAAATTGTCCTATTTATCTGATTTTGTTTAGAAATAGAAATTAATGTTTCTGCTTATTAAGTTCTTACACTCTACAAGAGTTTTTTACTTTTTTCTTTTTAAAAGCGAAGCTTTTATGGATGTTGTCATCCTTAACTGCAGCTTCTATTCAAGTCTTAGTTGTTTTTAAATAAGTTTTACACATAGTTTCAAAATTAGAAAAACTGATAGTTTTTATGCTTTTAAACGGTATTATCCTCTTAGTAATGTTTTTTTTTAATTTTTACAATTTTTATACTCCCCCCTCCCCCCCTTCTTCCAGATTTCCTATGAACTAAATGATCTCTGTCTATATTTTAGTTTAAGCAATACGTTTTTTTTTACCAAAAAGTTATATTGTATTAATATTTTGGGTATTTATAATTATATACAATCTTCTTTTATTTAGGACTACAAGACAAAGGTTGGAGTAACAAAGCAGATCAGAGCAGATAAAAGTCTGCCCTGGTATGAGAGCAGAAAACACAGATGCAGAATTTGTTATAATATTCTGCTTTACTCAGAGCTTAGTTCACATTTAAGGTATTTCTTGTTTCTCAAAATCTCCAGTTTTTTCCTCTAATTTAGGTTAAATGTGGTATAATAAAGCCCTGTAGGTTTTTGCTTGAACATAATCATATATATTTTTTAGTTACGAACACGGAACCGACGCTGAATCCTACCGACTTCTATTTCCCACCACAGAGCATGAGACAGACGAACAGACAGCTCAGTGGAAGTGTATGATTTGCTCCAGTAAAACATTCTGGAACAAACCCACTATTCAACAACATTTAGGTAAAATTACACTCTTATTAAAGCTTGATTTCGCTGACTTTTTGTAGCGAAACTACTCTATAACTCACTTTGTCCGCCTATCAGTTCTTAATACGGAAAAGATGATTTTCTCGGCTGCTTATAAAGATAGACTGCTGATTTGTTTAGTGAAGTGAAGATGCTTCTTTCCACAGAGCATCCAGTAAACAATGTACTTGTTCCGTCGGTCTGTTGGTCATGCTACATCATAAATTTTCTCAGCTGTGATTAAGTTTTGTGTAAAAATTCGCATTACTTACCGTCTGCTTGTCCGTCTCTTATGCATGCACCCATTTTCCTTTCATTTACTTATTTTTACATTCAAGAGCTTTGCTACTTAACTTGTATGTTGTCATCCTTGTTTAATTTTATTTCTTTTTCATTGTTTATTTTAATTCAGTTGAACATGAAATGAGCTTGGAGTCCTACGAGGAGAAATATGTTGAAGATATGAAACTGGATGAGCTTACTAAACTTGTTGATGTTGCTACATGTGCCCAGAGTAAAACTTCAAATAATACCGCATTTATTAAGCCGGTTGATACTGAAAATTTGAAAGAGGTAGGTGAATTATCTACATTGTATATTTGTATTTTTTTTGTCCCTTAAGATCCCAATTTTGACAAACTTCCCAAGGTCCTAGGGTAACGTTCTATTAGGACCTGATAGACTTTTCTGTGATCTTTCTGATGGCCTTGGTTTCATTTAGAAATAATAATTTTTTGACCCCTTTAAAAAAACCGCAAAAATTATCGACATTACCCCGCCTTACCCTTTTATTTTCTAGGTTAAAAAGGAAGAAAAAGTTGATTATGATTCCTTCAACTATGAGCCCATGGAAATGAACTTTGAAATGAGTATGGTAGAGGGCGGGGATGAGAATAGTCTTATTGAAGGCATGGATAATCTAATAAGTAAAATTGATAAAATTTTGGCATTTTAGACCATTAGAATTTCATTTGTATTGCTCCAACGATCTCTAAAACAATGGTCTTTATTAGTACTGAGTTCATTCCTAACTTTTTGTAGTAAAGTTACTCTATAATTAGATAAGTTCATACTCACATCTATTTAATGTATTTTTCACTGCAGAAGAAAAAATAGCAGACAAAAATTTGTATTAGATTTAGTCACATGTTATATAATTATAACTAGCGGCTTCGCCCCTAGCCTCTAGGGGCTTTGCCCCAAGAGGTGATCAAAAAAAATTAAGGTGAAATTCGTAAAAGGACCAAGGAAATCTTCTGCAAAAAAAATAAAGGACCTAGGAAATCTTCTGCAAAAAAAAATAAAGGACCTAGGAAATCTTCTGCAAAAAAAAAAAAAAAAAAAAAAATAGGGGGGGATTTTTTTGTTTTTGGGGGGGGGGTTGGGGGTGTCCCACCACCCAAGAAAATAGCCTAAAACCACCACAGGACCAGTAGGTATATACCCTGAAGAGTAGAATCCAATCGGTTCAGTGGTTACCGAGATCTTAAGGGACAGACAGACAGACGGACAGACATCAAGCTACTTTGTATTATAGATTCATTCCAGAATCCAAGGATACTAACCATGAAATTTTTGTTATTTTTAAGTTCTCCATGAAATATAGATGAAATGGAAAAAATAACTCCTTTCCTACCCAAATGTGTACATATTTATAATTTCTAACCAACAATATGGCTGGATTGTTCCTACATTGTGTTTTACTGGTTAGAGACATCTACTTCTATATTTATACCTTTTACTTATATTAATATCCATAAAAATAAAAAGGTGGGGAAGAAATGATGGAGGGAGGGGATGAAATCAGCCTGGATGGGGAGGAAGAATTAGAAGATGGGGCACTAAGCCACGTGACCAACACAAGAATTGTCAAACTAGAAGCTAGAGAAGAGGCTCCCTTAAAGAATAATATGGTTAAGGTAATTTTAAAGATAAAAGGAAAACATTTCTATTCCCAAGTCTTAAAATGTCCTATCCAAATTTAGTACACTGGATTTAGGATTTAGATTAAGATTTACAATGAATTTGTGTTTTGACATCAAAATATTCCGTTTAAAATTTATATTTATTATTGATTTGTTGCTATAATATTTCTTTTTGTTCTTTTGTCCAATTTTTTATTTATTGAGCATAGTCTTTATGGACAATATCATCCTTGTTTATTAAGGTTGGGCAACACGAGATGCTGTGGGTACCATGGTTCGAGTCCAAGCTTCACACGTGTGCCCTCTGCGGGGAGATGAGAACTTGTGGGTTGAGTTTCAAGAATCATATCTATGATAAACATCAATTCATGTCCAGAAGGGATTATGTTAAAAGGTAGATATTGATGTTTATTTGACGGATGATTTGCCAATATTAATATAATGCACAAATATCTTCTCATCTATATTCTATTTTTCATGCAAAATTAAGGTGAGTGAATACATTGACAAGGTTCTACAACCCCCTAATACATCCAAGGGGTGAGTCAGGGTACAAAAGTCAAAACCCCTTTAACTTATGTGGAAGTTTTTGAAAAATTTCTCTCTTCGCACGTCAATTATTCATTCAGGGAAGCTTTTTGACTTTTCAGTGGGTGGATGGACATCATGGGGGAGTGTATCAACCCAATGATACTAAAACACTCCTTTTGTTGTCAGTATTACACCGCCCTCGATCATGGATAGGCGATACACGGGGTGTCCAAATTTTCTGGAAAAACCCTGTGCACGCAACTGCCTTAATACTTTCAAATGTGTAGGTTTCCAACAGCTGACATAGAGCCCAGCCAGTGGTCTTGCAACCTCTGCACTAACAGGGTCAAGTGGACCAAGAAGTGCATCATGGACCATATCAAGTCGGCCCACTCCATGTCCAAGGAGGAGTACGAGATCATGTTCAATGTTGCTCCTAGGCAAGGCTGCTTGAGTTTACATTTGTGAAGGAGGGGAAGTTTTATAGAGTTTTCTTAACCTTTTTTTACATTTTTAATGGGAGGTTTTTTTTGTAGACTTCTTAATCTTATGCAGTGAGTTTTAGGTCTTGTTGGTCTTTATGTTATGTTATTTTTAGCGTTTCATTTATATTTTATGTTTTGTTCTTCTAGGCTCTTTTTTTATAGGAGTGAAATAACGTAAATAAGATAACATGCCTTTTTAAATATTATTTTTTTAAAAGGTAAACAAAAGAACCTTTAATTAGGCACCAGGTAGAAGCCCCATCGGGTGGCGAATACAACTTCAACAGTCGCACAGACATCGGCCTGGCTAACAAAGACGGCGTTTACACCGCCGACATCCCCGCCTCGTTGTCAATAACCGCCACAACAGTGGCGCCAAAAGGTGATTCTAGCCTAAAATGCGGCATTTGTATGGAGCCAGCGATTAACATAACAAGTCATATCAACAGTTATCATAAAATGACAAAGTCGGCATATCTGAAGATTTGTCCGAATGACACGTACAAGTTTACAGTGAAGAAAGTGTGGAAATGTAGGGTTTGTGAAGAGGCATTTGTGAACAACCAGACTGTTATAAAGGTAAGCATTACTTCTTTGAAAAATGATTGGTGTTGCTGAATTGAATTTTAATATTTTTCCTTTAAATCCACATGAAACATTTAACTGATTTTATATGGTTAATAAACTAATAAAATATATTTTTATTTTCAAGTTTACTTTTAAAGCAAGAAATGCTATAGAAAAAAATTTGTATAAATGTAATTTTCAATCTTATGCCTACACTTGGGGAAAGATTTTAGTGCTTGTCTCTAAAAAATACATTCAAACATATAAACTTAATTTTTCCTTTTAGGAACATTTAGAACAAGAGCATGCTATTGACGTAAAAGAATACGCCAAAACCTTTGATATCGAAGAAGAAGTGGAATTAGAACCTGAAAATGAAGATGAAAATCTAGGTATGATTCAATCTAGGACAAGTGTGTTCATAAGTAGCGCAGCATTAATAACGAAACAAGGTTAAAAGAAAGAGACAAGGTAAATTCTTGAAATCAATATAAAAATCACTTTATGAAGAACTCTGTCAAATGCCTTATTTTAGTCGAATTGTATCTTTTTACCTATTTTTTAAAAGTTACATAGTATCATTTCCAAGGAGTGACAGTGGAAAGTCAGATATCAGTTGGTAGTGAAGACACAAAGTACAAGATGTTAATGCGTGGTCATGAGAGTCCGTGGTACGAGTCAGTCAAGATTACTTGCAGGCATGGGTCATGGCAATTAGTAAATGGATAAAATATGCCTCCGAAAACCAGTTTTGATTAGAACCGGTTTTCAGTCATACTGAAAATTCATTTATAGCATGATTACAGACAATAATAATAAAGATCATATGTTATCCCGGGCCTTCCGGCCCTCGTGTCTAACAAAACTGGTTTTATTTTAATATCCGCGGAAAGCTGTTTATAATACGATGCGATAAGTAATTATTCTATGAAGATAATGAAACTGTTAAAATATAATGCGATAAATACATATATTTTCCAGTAGTTCTTTAGGGTCTGTACGTTTGTACATGAAGGGACCTTCAGCTTTTTTCAGTTCAAAAAGGCATCAGATTTCAAGTAAACTAATCTTGTTTCATTTACTTATTGCTATACCTTGTTATACAGAGAGTGTGATAACGAATTTTGGTTGGGACAGTTCATGAAGCACATAATTCTAAACCATAAAATGCCAATCAAGGTAAGAAGCTTTTCCATAAAAATCTTCATGTTCTGTTTTTTTTAACATTTATGGTAAGTCCTTCATTAAATCCTGTCATTAAGTTATCAGAAAGTCAGGGTGGCCACAATGTACGGATGTACGGAAATGTACGGAAATGTACGGATTTTTAAAAAAGTGCTAAAAAAATGTACGGATTGTACGGATTTTTCATTTTGGTGTACGGAATTTCCGAGCATGGTGTTATAATTAGTGTATTATCTTTAAAAATTAAGTAAAATGTATCATTTTTTAGGATCATGAAAAGAAAACGAAGTTTCCGGTTTCGTCGTTTTTTTCACAGTAGCCTTTCTCCTATTTCTAGCTCTAGCCCTGCGGGGCATATTTTCTAACCCTGCGGGGCAATCATTGACATTTAATTAACCTAACCTAACCTAAAATAACCCTTCAAAAGCTGCTGTGAAAAAATACGTTGAAACCGGCAACTTCGTTTTCTTTCCATGATCCATTTTTTGTTCTGTATCATTATAATATTTGTAAGTTACATTTAGATTTCACG
Organism: Acartia tonsa; assembly: GCF_053477335.1. Lineage (NCBI taxonomy): Eukaryota > Metazoa > Arthropoda > Copepoda > Calanoida > Acartiidae > Acartia > Acartia tonsa. Next base: position 33,251,424 of record NC_137269.1, on the reverse strand, counting down.
GGAACCAGTTTGGACAAGAATGGTGTACCAGAAGTTGAATTATTCAAACTATTCAAGATTTGTCTTCAAAGTTTCTATTCAAGGGGGGGGGGGAGTTCTGACACTTTTGCGTAAACAGTGATTATAGGCTTTGTCTTTGGAGTGAGAGGATAGGTTATTTGACATTTCCTTTTGGATGTAGTTTTTCTATTTTTAAAAAAATTTTGGATTCGGCCTCCAGGTTCCGGTACTCCAGGCCTCCAGGTGGATTCTGGACAAGTAAAAAAAAAATTTCAAGTAAGAACAAAACTTATTTAACAAAAGTAGCTTCTTTATAGATGGTATTAACTAATTTGAAGAAAATTTTGAAATCGGGCCCCAGGTCAAGGTACTGGTAGGATCAAGGTAGGATCAAGGAACAGGTAAAAACGGAAATTATTTACTATTTAAGTTAGGAAAAAATTTATTTAACAAAAGTTGTTACTTTTTAGCTAGTATTACCTAATTTGAAGAAAAAGACGATATCAAGTTTTGTTCTAACTTTATTAGGAAAAATTTTCAGTTTTTATCTGTCCAGGATCCACCTGGAGGCCTGCAGTACCTGAACCTGAAGCCCGATTTTAAAATTTTCTTCTAATTAGTTCCTACCATCCATAAAGTATCAACTTTTGTTAAATAAGTTTTGTTCTAACTTTTATACTAAAAAATTTCAATTTTTACCTGTCCAGGATCTACCTGGAGGCCTGTAGTACCTAAACCTGGAGCCCAACTTCAAAATTTGCTTTAAATTAGTTAATACCATCCATAAAGTATCAACTTTTGTTAAATAAGTTTTGTTCTAACTTTTAAAGTAAAAAAATTCAATTTTTACCTGTCCAGGATCCACCTGGAGGCCTGCAGTACCTGAACCTGGAGCCCAATTTTAAACTTTTCTTTAAATTAGTTAATACCATCTATGAAGTATCAACTTTTGGTTAATAAGTTTTGTTCTAACTCTAATAGAAAATTTTTTCAGTTTTTACCTGTCTGGGATCCACCTGGAGACCTGCAGTACCTGGACCTGGAGCCCTATTTCAAAATTTTCTCCAAATTTGTTCCTACCATCCATAAAGAAACAACTTTTGTTAAATAAGTTTTGTTCTGGAGGCCTGCAGTACCTGAACCTGGAGCCCGATTTCAAAATTTTCTTCAAATTAGTTAATACTATCTATAAAGAAGCTACTTTAGTTAAATAAGTTTTGTTCTAACTTTTTAAGTAAAAAATTTCAATTTTTACTTGTCTAGGATCTACCTGGAGGCCTGCAGTACCTGAACCTGGAGCCCAATTTCAAAATTTTCTTTAGATTAGTTAATACCATCCATAAAGTATCAACTTTTGTTAAATAAGTTTTGTTCTAACTTTAATAGAAAAATTGATCTTGATCAGTACCTAGTATGAAACCAATTTTACTGAATAATATATTTACTACATAGTAGAAAAATGTACGGAAATGTACGGAAAAATGTACGGATTTTTTTTTAGCATGCACGGAAATGTACGGATTTTTTTAAAAAACCTTGTGGCCACCCTGGAAAGTCCGTACGTTTATTTTCAACAGATTTTAAACTGTTTACATAAATATATTTTAGTACTTGAATATTGGATTTGTGGTTTATAGGACGATTAAGAACAATATTAAAAGTAAAACATCATTATGATCAAGTTTTTGTACATATGTTGGTCCATATAAGGATCCGTTATTTAAACAATTTTGCCTCAATTTCATATATTTTCTAATTAATGCTAAAAGCGTTGTCACTCTATATTTGATAATGCTTGTTAATCCGACGTTTTTTAATTGATATTTGCCGTTTCTGATGGTGTCATCCTTGTTTGTATTAGAATTGTTGTTGATAATGAATATATTATTACCTGGATCTTACACCAGATTTCCATGTTCTCTAATAAAGTGAAAATTGCAGCGGGCTAAAATAACGATTTCACCCTTCCACACACTTTACTACATCCCCTCCCCTCCTGCTGAATGAACGAACTGACAAATAAATGAGTTCAATGTTATTATGCTCAATTGACGATACTTTTTCCCCATGTCATAATATCCATGTTGATAGGTATACCGAAGTAAGCACCCTGAGACAAATATACCTAAGAAATCCTATATCTGTAGAATTTGTGGCCAAGGAATCTCTCATTATGCCTCCCCCATTTCAGGTATGGTTTAAATCAGGGTGTCGGAGCCGTATAATTTTGATGCGGCTCCGGTTCCGGCTCCGCGGAGCCGTATTTGGAAATACGGCTCCGGCTCCTACCTTAAAATTAATATATAAATTTTTTTTCATTAGGTATTGAATTTGATAAAATAAAATAAATAATATAAAATATTTGGCTTTTATTTGATTAAAGCTATATAAAAGTAGAAGGATGTGTGTCTATTTGTTAAGTAACAATAGTTTTTCAGTTTATTATATGGAAATAGACCGTTGCCAAATTATAATATTACTTTAAAAAATAATTTTTAGCTAGTCCGGAGCCGGAGCCGTTTTTAACGAAAAATACGGCTCCGGCTCCACCAAAAATGTTGCTGCTCCCGGCTCCGGAACACTGGTTTAAATCGAATCAACAGCTTAAGAAATAAAGGTCAACTTATAAAACAATAATAGCTTCTTTTTGATTGTTATTTACATATTTGAAGAAAAAAGATGCACTTTTTGTATTATAAGTTGATCTCTAACTCTTCAAGAAATAAATTTAATTTTACCCGTCCCTAAATTGGAGAACTCAACCGATTCTGTAGTTATCGAATTATTGCGTTACAGACAAAAAAACCTTACTACTTTACATAAAAGTATATAAGATGAAAAATAATGAATCTGGCAAAATTAAAAACATATTTATTATTTAGGCCACTTGACAGGACGGCATAACATAACTATGAACGATTACTATGAGAAGTATGAAAAACTAGATGTGAAACCTCCTCGTGATGTCAATATTGACCTGGCTGATAAGAAACCTGTAATTCTACCCTCAGCTGCCAGCACCCTATCCAGTATTGCCACGAGTAAGGTAAAGTTTTTTGAGGATGTATTGATTACGAAATTTATTTTTGTCAATGCTTTTTTTGAATAATCTCCAAGTAATGAAATTTTTTTAATGATTTCACTAAATTTGTTTGCTGTTGAATAGATTTTAGGCTTCAGTCCACAAAGACACTTCTGACTAAGTACTAACAATATTCAGAAATAAGACAATTAAAAACAAGGGGGGGGGGGAAGTTCTGACACATTTGCGTAAACCTGGTGTATAGGCTTTATCTTTGGACTGAGAGGATAGGTTATTAGGGATAAAATCATTCTTATATGATAAATTTCCCCCAGATTTAAGCTTTTTTGGATAGGCCTCCAGGTTCCGGAGCTCCAGGCCTCCAGGTGGTCTCTGTACAGGTAAAAATTAAAAATAAGATTTTTTTTTGAAGAGTTAGAGGTTAACTTATAAAACAAAATATGCTTCTTTTTGATTGTTATTCACATATTTGAAGAAAAAACATACATATTTTGTCTCATAAGCTGACATCTAACTCTTTAAAAAAAAAAAAAATTTTCATTTTTACCTGTAGAGAGACCACCTGGAGGCCTGGAGCTCCGGAACCTGGAGGCCTATCCAAAAAATCTTAAATCTGGGGGAAATTCATCATATAAGAATGATTTTATCCCTAATAACCTATCCTCTCAGTCTAAAGATGAAGCCTATACACCAGGTTTACGCAAATGTGTCAGAACTTCCCCCCCCCCCCCTTATACACCCCTAGTAATGATAAACAAAATTATCCCCTCTTATTATTTAAAATAAAATTATCAGTGGCAACGTTCAGATTTGTTAGTTTGTAGTACAACCCAAATTGATTAGATCTGAACAAAAGTCCCCAATTTTTAAGTTAAAGAATGTAAATGTGTTGATGAACTTTGTGAACTAGTTTAATTTATATTCTAATGATCGTTCCTTCCTTAAAAATTTTGTAAAATTTTTCTTCTGCCAAAGAACTAGAATAAAAGAAGCAAATATTCATTGATTATTAGTGGGCATTTTTACTAGGTATTAACCCATTAGTGCCGAACTTCCCCCCTGTCGTCAGAATCGCTTCAAATTTTAAACACAGCTTCCTTAAGGGATTGTAAGACATTTGTATTTTTAGATTTTTTGATTTGTGGCATACCAAAGAAGTTTTTTTTTTGCGTCGTTTCCGACGCATTCGGACTAATCATTTTACCCATGCGTCTATTATGTACCATATCGGACTAATCATCTTAGGCTTTTACTGTATAATCTATTAGTTGCTTCGCCCCTAACCTCTAGGGTGGGTGGGGAATGTCAGAAAAATAGCATAAAGCCATCCCAAGATATTTATAAAGCTTTCCTGATAAGTAAAACCAATTCAGACCCGAAATTTCTATAATCTTTAGCTTCAGACAAAAACCTTACTACTTTATAGTATGGAACACTATACTAGCAGCGGTTACGCCCCTAGAGGCATTAAGGGACCCTTGGGTTGGGGGGGAGTCAAACACCCTCTTTTAATTACAGTTTTTAGAGAAAAATTGATAAAAAATTTTGAGAGGGGTTTATTATTTTCTAGGGGTGATTTCTCCTAGGGCGGTTGTGGTACTCTCCCCGAAAATAGTTATAAACCTTACCAGGTCCTATGAGAAGCTACCATGTAAAGGAGAACAATATCGGTTCAGTGGTTAGTGAGATCCCTTTGTACACACAGACACATATATATAGAATGTATATCCTGTTACTTTATTTTAAGGATGTACATAACACAGATACTTTACAATCAGTGTCTGTCTGTACGTCCATTCGTCTGCATAAAACAATTCAGAATATAATTATTTGGTACTAGTAGCTACGCCCCTAGAGGCCTTTAGATGCACTTGAGATGGGGAGAGGTCATTGAATTCAACAACAATATTTTTTTTTTAGATTTAAAAAGAATTAATTTAATTAAGTTAATTCTATTTTTTCTTGTGTTGGGTTTTTTTTTAAGGGGCGATTTCTCTTTGGAGGGTGGAGGTAACCTCCCAAAAAATAGTTAGTTATAAACCTTCCCAGGACCTATGAGAAGCTACAAAGTAAAAAAAGAAGCATATCAGTTAAGCAGATACACAGAGAGATATCCTTTCACTCTATTACAATGCTTTAGCTAAGAAATATGATTTTGTCGACAATTATATTGAACAACCCAATACATGACAAACCCTCGCCCCCCCCCCAACCAGCCCCTGTTAGTCCCCAAAGTTTTATAATAACTTTTTCTTATTTGTTGTCTTGCTAACTTTGGGGAATTGTATTTGTATTTTGATTGGTTGGTTTATTAAGTTAAGTGTCTAAATGTTTTAACCACTAAATGTAATCTACAGAAAGATTTTATGGTATAATAGCCCTGAGTAAGTACATCAATTTATCGGCCATTGACTTATTACTTTAGATCCCTAACAAATACATTTCTTAGTTGTAGTGTAGTTGTTAATTAATTGGATGCAATTATATATATACAGACGGACGGATGTACAGACAGACCATAATTGTAGAGTATCTGCGCTATTTTCATGAATCCCTTAACAGCTAGGCTGCAATAAAAATTACAGAAGTATAAACATATTTACAGTCTTTAATTGGCTGTAATTTTGATATATAGACAGACACACATACATTATGGAAATACAGACAGGTGGACGTACAGACAGACCCTAGTTGTAGATTATCTGCGCTACTATTTTTATATCCTTAAAATAAAGTAACAGGTTATTGTATGTCTTTGTGTGTGTACCAAAGGACCTTGCTAACCACTGAACCTAAATGGTGCTCCATTACATGGTAGCTTCTACTAGGTCCTGGTAAGGTTTATAGCTATTTTGATGGAGGGTACCACCACCATCCCGAGAGAAATCACCCCTAGAAAATAAAAAAAACAAAATTTAAAAAAAAACTTGTTCTTTAAAAAATTGTAATTGAAAAAGGGGATTTGACTCCCCCCGCAACCTAAGGGCCCCTAGATGCCTCTAGGGGCGTAGCCGCTGCTTGTATTGTATTCCATACTAAAAAGTAGTAAGGTTTTTTGTCTCAAGCCAAAGATTACAGAAATTGCGGGTCTGAATTGGTTTTACTTATCAGAGAAGCTTTATAAACACCTTAGGATGGTTTTGTGCTATTTTCCTGACATCCCCCACCCACCCTAGAGGTTAGGGGCGAAGCAACTAGCAGATTATAGGAGATTATAAAGTAAAATTCTAAAATGATTAGTCCTATAAGGTCAAAAAGGACGCAATGGCTAAAATGATTAGTCCGAATGCGTCCAATACGACGCACAACAAATTATCAAAAAAAAGTATGTAAACTAACTAAAATTAAAGAAAACTTAGCAGAAACTAAAAATATATAATAAATGCTATAATTAATTATAAATAAGTATGTTTTAATTCATTAATAGAAAAAAGTTAGACCTGGTGTGGAAATTTTTTCCTATTTTTTCCACCTCTGCCATGAAAATATGATTTCATCTGGTCATCGAATTAAGTGAGAGCCCAAGCAATGTAGAGGACAAAACTTGAAGCTCTATTCAGTTATTTACAAACATTTAGAAAGGACAGCACAAAAAAATAGAGTGATAGTATAGGTTTGAATTTGTGCGTCGTTTAAGACCCTATTGTCATTAATGGGTTAAGTTTGCTTTTGCTATCAAGTGATAAAATTGCAAAACATTAGGTATAATATTTCATTGTTATTTCTTCTATTATATTTAGGTTGCTAATCTAAATGTTGGTAAACTCAGCACAGGAATCACACCAACTCTGACAGCACTAAATCATATGGACAGTCCTAATGTTAAAAATCAAAGACAGGTAATTGTGTAATGTGTTATTACGAAAATAGGAATTCTGTCTAATCGTCCTAGGTATCATTATTCCAAAAATCAAAGGACCAATATATCATAAAATAGAATGGAATAAAAAAGCAAATAAACATTAGTTATATTAAAATATACCTAAATGTTGACTTTCTTGTAAATAATCTTAACTTGTATCTAATTGTTAAAAAAAAGAATCGAGCCAAGTTTCAAATCTATTTGACAATTTTAACATGTGTAAATTAGCGATAAGAGCTAAGTGTTTCAGATGTACAGACTCTAAATGTAAGAAAGCTTCTTTTTTTAAAATTCAGTAGATACTATGAATTTTTATTTTTAATAATTGCATAAATGACACAGGCTGAGTTTGCAAAATCTGGAAAAGTCCCCTGGTATGAGTGCAAAACAACAATCTGCAGATTCTGCAACGAAGAATGGCTGTTGGGGTCATTTAGGCGGCACTTGTACGACCGACATGACAAGATGAGCCGTACACTGTACACTGAAATGTTTCCGGATGCCGACATTAGCCTACCCACGTGGAACTGTAAGATCTGCGGCAATGGTGTGCGCTGGGTTAGAGATAATATTTTTTACCACCTGCGGACGCATAATTTTACAATGGAGGGATACAGGCAGCTTTATATTGAAGGTATGTTATAAATCAACTGGATTCTAGACCATAACATTATGAAATTGTAGAGCATATAAGGGGATTGTAGAATTAAGGTCGTCAAATAATTAGGGGTGAAAAGTAAGTTTCTATAATTAGGGCGGGGGAAATAAATTTAAGGTAATGATATATTTACCTATTTTGTAATAAGGATTGATAAGAAAATTTATAAGGGGGGAGGGAGAAATTATAAACTCACCCCACCCCCCTCACGCCCTCCCTTTAATTCTTGACCCAAAATATATAGCATTTTGTTAAAAAAATTCTATAAATTTTTTTAGTACTACATGTCTAATTTTATTAGGAAACAGCGAGGCTGCCTCTGATCAAGCAAATGCGTCCAACAAACCTCTGCCTAACCTTGTACCTTTATCAAACGGCGGTAGCGGAACCCCTGGTAGTTCAGCCGTCGGCATTAACAGCGGCAAAAAATTCCGTTGCAAACTGTGCAATGTTCTCGTGGCATTTGAATCAAACGCCATCAAACTTCACCTAAAGAATTACCACAATCTTTCAATAAATGAATATCAACCGCTTGTCCGCAAGATGGCTGTTAGTAGAACTGTAGCTGCTAGTACAATCAACAATAAACCGTCCTTAGTAGAAGGTAGTGCAGGAGTGGGCCAGCATTTTATGTCCAGTTTGCTGGCACGAACGCCTGACCGCCAGACCAGTGCTAGTCCCCCACTATTAAAAAAAATGTTGATGTCACCTCAAACCACAAAGGGTATGTTTCATGAAAAGGAATTTTTAGAGGTGATAAGCCAATATATAGACTCATAGAGGGTTATATTCCAACTAATTTTGTTATAATTTCAAATTTTAAGGGATGTTCTTAATATTTTTGTCCAATTAGTAATTCACATTCAATAGCATACATGCTATAAAAGATTCTTTTTTTATCTATATGTATTATATATTTTCATTTAATTAAAGTTTTTTTGTACTATTCATTAGCATGTGATAATGATGTTTTAAACCTAAGCCGGACATTTTGAATTATTTAAACTTACCTCATGGAACATCCTTTTTAGTTGAACCTAAACCAGCCACCCCACAAGAAGAGGGCGTGAAAACCACCTCCTCATCCAGCCTGCCCTGGTACAACCGCTGCAAGTGGACCTGCATCATTTGTCATCGCGCATTTTCCTCCGGCTTCTGGAAGCACGTGCAGGAGGCCCATCAACTGGCCAAAGAAGAGTACCTGAACACACACGGCAAGGCCGGCATTGAAATTGTGCACTATGTGTGCAGAATTTGTGATAAGAAAATCCCGTGGTCCGGGGCCAGTATAAATTCTCATACAAAAGCTGATCACGGGATGACGTTGAAAGAGTATGAAGTTCAGTATCCACCGCCGCTAGCTAGTCATGATGTTAAAAAAGAAATTAAAACTGAACCAGGTAAAAAAATTTTTTTTACATAAATACCCTCTTGAACGCTGATAACAATAATCTTTATTAGTAACCCATAAACGACTCCATATTTCTGCAATTTTCAGAGAAGTTGGTTTTTCATTGAAAAAGTTTATTCTTGTGTCAAATCATCTGATGTTTTATAATCTCAAATTGTTATACATTTCAAAATGTATTATAAAGACCATGGTAGACCTTAACTCTTTTCATTCATTTGCCCATATATATTAGAAACCATGTTTATTAACCCCAAAAAAATGCCTTGCATCATTGCTGGAAGGTGCTTAATATCATGATTTGCTCACGTTCATACATAGTCCCTTTTAGGAGAAATAGTCCCTGAAACTGGTGTAGAGCAGGAGCAAGGTGAAGGTGGTGAGGATGTGAACCTACCAGAGTTGATGAGTCAAGTGTCGGAGAGTAATTATATCCACTCACCTCATCATTGGTTCAATGGTTGTCAATACAAGTGTCAGGTAACCTTTCATAAATAAATCTATTTTTAAAAAAATACTAAAATTTATAGAAAATAGTGCAGTAATAACATTTCCTTCTATTTTTATAATTTTCTCTATGTCTTAACTTAATGTATTTAATTAAGATTAGCTTCTTATTTCAAACAGCTTTGGTACTAATGGACATAATCGTCTTTTAATGTGAAGAATAAAATAAATAGTAAATACCTACTTATTTTTTATCTAAATAATGTAAAAAATGTTTTTTTTATAGGTTTGTAATACAGTTCTTCATTCTGTAGCTGGTCTAACAATGCATCTCAAGGATATTCATGATTTAGACAAGTTTACTTATTTTAGGTTAGTTTTTTTGTGTTAGTTTTGTTTTTTCAACATTTTAGGGATCAAAAAGCGTGAATTATTTACATTAAAAAGGCTCTTCAGTTAAGATGAAATAATAAGAAAACAAAAGTATAAAATAAGGGCTGAAACTCCTGTGATATTAGAGACATTAGAGAAGACATTGGAATGTAAATTACACTGGTACGCAATGTTTTATAACAAAGTTTTCTTCGTCTTTGACTTAAAAACGATACCAATTCTATTGGTTTGTTTCAAACTAATAGTGCTCAACCAATGATTTTAAAGGAATATTTATAATCATCTTTTGGAATGTTTATCAATTTATTGTCCATAAATATATTAGTAAATAATATGCTAAAAAATGCTTTAACTATTGATAATTGAATTTGCCAATAATAAACTTTTTAAATTAAAATCAAATCAAATTTTCAATTTTGTCCTTTTCAGGGAGCACGGACGAGCAGGCATAAACATCAGAAAATACCGTTGTAAAATATGCCTGAAAGAATTTCCCTGGTCCGGTGTCAGCATATCCAAGCACGTGAAACAGGCGCATTTCTTGTCGTTGGAAAAGTATTCCAATCTCTATGAAGCTAATTCTACTATTGAATCATTAATTAATGAAATGATGAATCCCGTGGTAACTGCAATCAAAACAGAAAAAGAACAATCAGGTACTAATTTAAGTGTGTCCCTTGGGACATCTGAAAAGATGGTCTCCAAAAAGACTGTCTGTCCGTACTCCCGTAACCATTTTTACTCGCTTTTTAAAATTTGGAGTGCCCCAAGGATGTTTATTTGGACTCGCGATTTTATTTTATGCTCAATTTTTTTGAATACCGGGACGTAAAAGAACTTTCGGATCTTAAGGGATGGCAAATAGATACAATATTATATGATTATAAAATTACCCCATATGTATATTAAAATAATCCATGCAAAAGTTAAAATACTTATTTTGTACAACTCAATCAAATTTTAATATTATCCCTTTTCGTTTTCTAATGGATGGGAGAATATGTTAATTAATTTTAGTGAACATAATAATCTACACTTCACTATCCCCTCTCTTCCTGAAATTGACAAATATTTTTTTGATCCAGTTTAGTTTACTGAGAAATGTGACTGGTACCTAACGAATATATCCAAAAAATCTATGAACTTAAAGGCTGCACACGGTGAACGTTTAGATTATGCTAAGACAAAATTTTAACCAACAAAAGAAGGCTTACAAATAATCTGGAATAGTCATTACTTAATGCATAGTTATCTCGCAGTGCTCATAAATGCGCGAAAAAGACTTATTTTCCACGTTTTTTCTTCAATGAAGCTTTCTTTGTGCATCATTGGATCTTATCTATTATAGGCCTTCTTATGCCGCCTTAAACGTTGTGAATGTGCAGGCGTGACATTTACGTTTACTCGATCGGAAGCTAGCATTCTTTTAAGTTAAAAGATTTTTTTGGTAATTGTACCAGGAAAATTTTGCCGTGAACTTCACTGAACCTTTTTTTCTTGTCAGTTGTTGAAAGATTAAGCCGGCAAGAGGACGCAATCATAGTTGATCCTATCATAGTTACACCCACCATCACTGCCATGCAATCTCATGCACCCATGGTCAAGGTAATGATATATATATGACTTCTAGCGGTTATGCGCTTAGAGGCCTCCAGGGGGGGGGGGGTTGTGTCGCCTTTTCTTCCGCCCCTTTTAAGTTTAGTCTTAATTGGAATAAGGAAACGATTATTTTACGGGGGGGGGGGGGGGTGTAAGGAATTTTTTTCTAGGGGCGATTTTTCTTGAGAGGATGTTGGTTTCCCCTTCCCCCAAAATGTTATCAACATTCTCAGGGTTTATGATTTACCCTGTAAAGGAGAACAAAATCAGTTCAGTGGTTAGCGCGAGACAATGTTCGATAAAGCGACTTATGTACAAGCGTACAAAAAATTAATTTTTTTGTGCTTTTTCCTGAGTTTTAGAGATTATTAGATAATAGATTACCTAACACTTGTGTAGATTAAAATCTTTGGACAATTAGGATTTGTACATCCCAATTTAGATTGATTAAGGGGGAGGGGAAGGTCTGACACATTTGCGTAAACCTGGTATAAAGGCTTTATCTTTGGACTGAGAGGATAGGTTATTAAAGATAAAATCATTCTTATATGATGAATTTTCTCAAGATTTAAGATTTTTTGGATAGGCCTTCAGGTGGTCTCTGTACAGGTAAAAATGAAAAGAAAAAAATTTGAAGAGTAAGAGTTCAGCTTATGAAACAAAATATGTATATTTTTTCTTCAAATATGGGAATAACATTCAAAAAGATGCATATTTTGTTTTATAAGTTGACCTCTAACTCTTAAAAAATATTTTTTTTCATTTTTACCTGTACAGAGACCACCTGGAGGCATGGAGCTTCGGAACCTAGAGGCATATCCAAAAAATCTTAAAACTTGGGAAAATTCATCATATAAGAATGATTTTATCTTTAATGACCTATCCTCTCAGTCCAAAGATAAAGCCTATATACCAGGTGTACGCAAATGTGTCAGAACTTTCCCCCCCCCCTTATCCCTTAAAATTATAACAACGAATTGGAGATCATGTTCATATGATTTTGGTTACTAGTATACTTTATAGCCCAGTTTCCCCACCCTCCCATTTTTTCCTTTGCAATAAAAATCCGCGAGATTTGTTAAATTTAAGTTTGGAAAATTGTAATTAATTTTATAGCCAAAACCAATCCATGACATACGTATGAAAATATCTTCTAATTGGTAGTGAGAAAATTTTGTACAGAAAAGTATGCAGACAACCTACTTATTTTTAATAAATGATAATCGTTATCCTATCATATTATAGGACCGGGGACCAAAGTGGTATAACAAATGTTCGTGGACGTGTCAGATTTGTGGGGAGACTACCACCACCAACTCCAGTGCTTTCTATAAACATGTCCAGCAGGATCATGGAATAGCAATAGATGATTATAAGGTGATGACTTATATTACATAATTAGTAGCACAGCTAGTTAATAATTAGAGTATATCTGTACGTTACTTATTACAGTAAAGGAACTGCAAAATCTTAGTAATATTACTCCCTTGCTTGGGTGAGCGGCTTTGTTTTGGTTAAAGCATAGTGGTCCATAGGGATGGGAATCCGTCGAATTTTTGGGCCGGATTCGGATTCCGGATTCTGAAGGAATCCGTCAAAAAAAGTGACGGATTCTTGCGGATTCCGGATTCTTATTTTTGGCGGATTCCGGATTCGGATTCCGGATTCTAGCAGTATTTTAAAAGGCCGTCCGTCACAGAGGGATAGCTTTTTTCGTTAATTTATCACTATGTTACTTAGTTGAAGCCTTGATTTGTTTAAAGTGTTGACTTCCAGCATAACTAAAACATTTACATCACATTAGTAATTATTAGAATTTGTTATGTAGAAATTTTTTTTTGATCTTTGCCTTCAAACAGAGGGAGTTGTAAAAAAAAGACGGTAATTTTAGCCTACCAATTTAGAATCCGGAATCCGCTATAAAAAACGGATTCCGGATCCGGATTCGGATTCCAAAATTGGCCGAAAATTGGGCGGATTCCGGATTCCGGATTCGGATTCCGGATCCGGATTCCCATCACTAGTGGTCCATCAGCTCCTCCCCAGGAGTATATATTCTGCATGGGAACTAATGGGGGGGGGGGGGGGAGGATTAAAAATTAAATAAAAAGTTCTGAAAACAAAAGACAAGACAAATATTTAGGAGGAGGGGCAAAACAAATAAATAAGATAAAGAGTGATACTGAAAACTTTTTTTTATATTTTCCTGAAAGAAAAAAACCAAGGGAGGGGGGGGGGTAATGAAATATTTTTCAGCCCGGGGGAAAAATTAATCTTAAGAAAATACCCTCCACCCCCCTTCTTCTTAACGAATTCTTTGACACAAAACAAATTGTAGGAGGAGTATGGAAATACTGGGTTTGTATATGTGGACCACACCTGCAAGTTGTGTCACAAAAAGGTTCCCTTCAACGGCCTCTCTATGTGTAAACACCTGAAACACTCGCATTCAATGCAGCTGGAAGAATATGAAGCCAGGTAACTTGCATTCCAACCATTTTTTTTCTGGATAAAAACCGGTTTAGAGCTGTAGTGAAAACACATGGATAGCTATAATACTATGTTAAACCGTTTGTTTGTCACTTATGATCTTGCTTATGACTAGGTTGTTCTTTTTTTCGGGGAATATTATTACTGTTCTAAATAGTAAAGGGGCTATTTTCCTTGGAGATTGACATCTTTCAAAAAAAACTTTTAAAAAATTACTCCTCATTCTTTTTTTATCCCCTCTAGTCAATGTACTAAGACAACAGATATAATGTTTTTAAAAATTATCTCTGAAAAAGAACAAAATAGGATTACACCAGTTATTATTATCTACCATTAAAATGTGTAGGCTAGTATTTGAGAAGGATGTATTTATTTAAATAATAAAAGAAAGCTTTCATTAAGCTCCTTTGAATGAAATAAACTTATGGATTATATGGTGAAGAGACAGCCAGATACACCATAATTATTATAAAAAGTTTCTTTTTTAGTCTTTTTTTAGAAATATCTGATATGTAATTCTTGTTACATTATTGGCGTTTAGTACAATAGTATTTATTCTCAATATATTTATTGTTTTTTTTTAAGAGAATACACGAATTCTTAAATTATATAAATGAAATAAACCAATTGTCTTATAAATATTATTTCTTAACACTACCTATCTACTATGGCAAGGAATGAATATTTTTTGCCCAATGAAATAAAGTATGGAGCAATATCAAACGCTGTTATTTAGTCGAAAGAACATTAATTGTGATGGATACAATTTCAGCTGTGCGGTATTGCCCTTTTGACTTCTCCAATTCCCTGCTTAAAAAATATTTTATAAGGCGTAACGAAGTTTGCTTCTTTTGCCTAACATCTGCGTTGCCCTAACCCTGTGAGGCTTCAGTGCCCATGTCAAAGTCAAATTGTTGGCTAAGATAGATAATGTTAACAGACAGACACAAAGACTTCTAGGCACTTTGCTGGAATAAATTTTGTACCTGCTGTTTATACAGTGTGTTCTTCAAATCTGCTTCCTGTTCTTTCCAGCCTCTGGTCTTCCAGTATCCCGGGTTACCACTGTGGTTGTCCGGGCATTTGTTTCTGCAAGTATCTGGTGATTAAAAACCTATTTTCCATCCCTCTAAATTTTTTAAATTTTATAAAAAAAAATCAAATTACCTTTAAGTTCTCATGTTAAACCAACTCTGTATAACAGTGTATCAGTCCTCCTTCAATAATCCTAGAAACAAAATTCTTTAATTTAAAAATTATAATATACAAAAGAACTCTTACTTTTTCTACTCACCACCAAGGCTGCTGCTTAACTAAAGTATTTTTGGTTGTATTTTTACGTCTAACTATAGACATAATACACACACATCACGCCTTTTTACGCTTCAAAGAATCAAGGTCTTTAGTCTCCACAGCATAAGCCATTGGCTGCGCCCCTACTAAAATGTTTTAAGGAAAAGCTTTACCTCATATTTCAATCCTTTTACTCTTTTATTATGTTATATAACAAATAAAAAAATTATGTGTTTCCTTTTATAAATCTAAAAAGTAACCATAAAATATGAATGCTTTTAAGTAAAATATAAACATCACAACCTTTTTCAAGCAAAATAAAGCTTCACTGAAAGGCTAAAACACAATTTTAGCCGCAGATGTTTTAAGAATACTTCAAAGCCTTCATAACTATCTACTTCCTACTTCCTTGTACAACCATAACCTTCAACAAAGAACGGAGTTTAGCTCCTAGTAAACCCTACACTTTTCAAAGCCTTTCTACAAACTTCAACTTTTAGTTGAATTCTCTTTTATCTAATAATCAAAATAAAACTTTTACTTTACAAAAAAATACACTTTATATGTTATTAGAAAAATTCCATGTTTTATGATTGTAAAAACATCAATTAAATATTTTTGCTGTTATTTAAAACTCATAAACCTTAATCATGTAATTGTTAGTAAATCACTAATGTATGTAATCTTATAAAAGCCATACCTACTTAAAACATAGCTGTCCTTGTTCCATTGTAAAAAGCCCAGCCACACGCACACTGATAACTCCTAGAGTTCTCCCCTCTCCTTTTTGTTAAGCCAACACCTAAACAAAATTTTATATAAAAAGGCAAATCCTTTCTGAAAAAGTCAGTTCACCTTCAGCAGTTTAAGAACTGCTTAGCAAGTGCTCACCCCCTAACCAACACCAGGTATGGCGGCTTGTCCAGTTGCGGGGTCTAATTAGATATCTGTGGCAGATATAATACAAAAGTCTGCCACACTTATCTGGGAAGACCTTACAATTGTACTAGTCATGTTTAAATATTAATGTATACTATATAATCATATAATCAATTTAAACTTTAAATCTTTTTCTTAAATAAACTTAAAATCTATTATTTCTGTTTCCTATGCGTGGTTGACTAGTCCTTATAGCTAGTCAAAGGTAAACATTATTTCTATCCTAACTATTGTCTATCACTTCCAACTTGCATTTCTAATACCTATTCTATACCTTCTCTCCATCCGTCTAACAGTCCATCTAGTAGTAATATTTCTATTGTCTCTTAAAACACATATTTCAAAAGCAATGGTGCAAATTTGTCCTTGGATTTTTCTTTGGCCGCTACGGGCACTCCCAATCTTTGTTTCTATTAAGAAAAAAATATTTTGTAACTTTAATATTTGTAGAATATATAGTAAACATTCAAAATATTAAACAAGCCATTTTGTTCCAGCAATCCAACCCAACGCAATCCAACAGACAAACAGACATCATATACAACATAACAAGAAGAAAGTACCAAGCAAAAAGGCAGCCATCAAGTCCTGATCACCTTCGTTGGCGGCTAAGCCGAGGGGCTTTCTCTCAAAATATTCTAGGAACATTTTCATTTATCATAGTATATTATAGTAACCTAGTATATATGTTAAATATTGTGTCTATAAAATAGTAACATTTTACTATATAGTGTTGTCTAAGATTAAAATTTTAAAGTCAAAGTTATTTTGTCTACATATATAAGAGTGTCTCTTTAAATACCATTTATAACGTTGTAACATTGTAACCAATTTGGTTAAAAAGCTAACAGTCATACAAATGTCAATCTACACAGTAATTTATACAAAAACGTTAATCTAGCCATAACTAATAAAACTCTAACAGGCAAGGCCTGTTAAGTGTTTCAAATCACATAGCTTTACACATTTAGAATATAGATATATTTTTATAATTATAATATATATTTGAGTGTATTAAAACAGTCTTAACATAGAGGCAAGTCTAAAACATTTGCTATATAATTAAGTAAAATTTGGACAATTTTTTAAAAACACACCTAGCTAACGGTTTTCTACACCACACACACACACAGGCCTATAGATTAGGCTAGCTAGGAGCGCGTATTAGCGTATTATTACGTACAACGCTTCACACACACACATATACACACAAACACACACATCCATAAATAGACATATACCATATACTAAATATAAATATAGAAGGGAAATACATCATTTTCTCTAATATAAAACTCTGGCTAAAATAAGTCTATAGTTTAAACCTTGTATTAGCAAATTAAGAAAAGCCTTAGCAAACTTATATTACTATATCTCACTAAACTAGATTAAGAATAGTTTATAACTTAAAGAGCCTATACCTCTAGGAGCATAAAATTCTCTTAAGTTAATAAAAATAAGTTCGCCTAATTTAGAAGATTTCAAAGCTATCTTTTTAAGTCAGCTATAATATAAGTACAGCCAAATATCTTACAAACATTTAAATAAAGTCACCTTCATATTAATTGGTATTTCTAGTAAAATTAAAGACAGCAACAAAACAAGCTTTAAAAAGCCTTCTTGAGTGTTTGGTAAATCACCCGAGAGGTTTTTTCTCTTCATAAATCTTTAGTTAAAATATAGTTATATGTTCTTATATGTTAAAACCTAAATAGCTTACAAACGTTTAAATAAAGTCACCTTTGTATGAATTGGTATTTCTAGTAAAATTAAAAACAGCAACAAAACAAGCTTTAAAAGCCTTCTCGAGTGTTTGGTAAATCACCCAAGAGGTTTTTTTTCATAAATCTTTAGTTAAAATATAGTTATATGTCCTTATATGTTAAAATTGCAGACAAATTAATTTTACCAAGTTTTGACTAGCTTAAATTTTAATCATTTTGGATTCTCAAACGATACTAAGCATTAATCTCCCTCTGAGAAAAGATTCCTCTAGTACTTGAAAGATTATTAATTACTTCAACCTATTTACAAGTTCTATAAAAACCCTAACTAAAAGAAGTAATTGCAAAACTCCCTCTGAGAAAAGTTTTGTCTTAATCTTATTTAAAACCCTCTTGGGTATCTCAAGAAAATATTTATAAACCAATGTCTAGAAACTGTTGATAAATACACCTCCCTCAGAGAAAAGGTTTAAATTTTATCTTTGTTCTATATTAAAGACAAGTTAAGGAAAAAGCCTATATATATTATTATAAGTTTTCATTAAAGGCAACAAATTTTTCCAGCAAAAGACAAGAAAAATTTCAACTTGGCCAGTTGAAACTTTTGCATTATAAGTTTGATTTTGCGCAAAGAAAGCGCAAACAAACTCTGGTTAGTAAATAAATATTTTTCGTTTTTGTCCGCTGAAACAAAAACCGTGTCCATACGGTTACCAAAGTCTTAAAGATTGCTCCACTGGAAGCAACACCCTATCAACCAGTACACAACCCATTTGATACACCTAGTGAACCCCCCACTTTGTTTTATTTGTGGTTACATCACCCATACCTATATTTCTTCAAGATTTGTACTTGTAAAGCCATATTGTCCTTCGCTATTATAATCCTTATAGTAGGATTCGCGGGATACTTAGCCTTGCTAAATCCCAGAATAATCCAAGCTATAACATCAGTCATACTCGAATTTATAGCCGCGATCCGAATTCTGACTAAAGATGGATAAATTCCTATCTTTTAGTCTTAGACGGTCACGAAGGCGACCTTCGAGGACTACCTCCTTAAGCCCCATCCGACAGCGACCAGTAACGCCTACCGGAACAGTACCACCAGCACGACCTGTCACTCCTATCAGACCTGTCACCCCAACAAGACCCGTTACTCCAACTCGAGTCGCCGCACGGCCAACAACACCAACTCAACCTAACCCGCCCGTGAGAACCCATGCTCAAGTACAATAAGAGTCGGTTACCGAACCTGTCATCAGCACCCATCCAGATACAACTACCCAGCCGTGTCCAAATGTCCAACAGGATGAACCTGAACTCCTAGACCTACTGCCCACACTAATGCCTGGGTCACTAGAGGATATACTGAACCAGGAACCCTACCAAGGTCTACTCAGCATAGAGACTGTGCTCAACACACTTCAAAATCCCTTGGGCAGCATGTTTTTCCAACAGCATATATTCACGAAATCGTTGATGAACAAACGCTACAAGTTGTCTGCAGAAGATATAGTTAGCTTCTGTGATAATTTCAGCGAGTATCTGAAGTTCCAGAAACGTGAAGTCCAACAGGAGATTGAAGAGAAAACCATCACAGCAATCAGCAGAGACCGAAAACAACAGGTGGAGCGACACTTCTCATCATTCAACAATCATGCAGGGATCCAGTGTCCTGACCTTTTTGCGGCCCAAGCCACTCTCAAAACGGATGGAAAAATCAAGACAGCTAACTCCACCTTCCCCCTCAAGAACCCGTTTACTGGCAGGGGTCCCCCGTATGTGCAAGAGTTCCTGCTGGAACTCAACACTGCGCAGCAGATAGTGCATCTGAGCAAACCGGAATTCATGGCCTACATGAGGAAATGTACAAGTGGAGAACCCTATCAGACACTAACCCAAGGTATGAACACGGGACTCACCATCGCGGATATCTACCAGACCCTGTTGTTGTCTTATGACAATAATATCAGCGCCGATGAAGCCAGCACGAAACTTCTGAATCTGAGAGCCAGCCGTGAGATGACGTTCCCCAAGCTTGTTAACATCATCCAAAATTTGGCCAGTCGCTCCTGCATCCTGTTTTCCAACCCAACAGAACGAACCTCTGTTTTCAACATCACCGCCACTGCAGCCCTCAAGAGAGCATTACCCCATTATTCGAAACTCAGATTATCAGAGCTCAGCATAACCTTGGGGCAGGAGCTTGGAAAATCACCTACCTACCACCAGTTGACCGCCGCCCTCTACCACCATATTGACGATATTGACGCTGATATAAAGAGTAACGGGGTACCTAAAGCGTACAACGACAATCTGAGCTTATACAAATCCAGAGGACAGCAAGAGGATAACACGTCCACTGGCACCAACAACCACTCCAGACCCCAAAACGGAAACAACAACAACACTGGACATCGTAACAAAGGTACTGATAACAACCACCGAAATGATACTACCAACACATTTCAAACCAGTAAATCAAGAGTAAGACAGGTACAATCCCAAAATAATAACCGTAATCAGAATCACAACAACCACCAGAATCAACAGCCTCCAAAAGATCCACATAGAGTTCCCCTTGGAGATAACAACAAAAAATTCTGTGGCTTGTGTCACCAATCTAACCACTCAGCCAGCGATTACTGTCGCCTGATCAGAGACAATCAGGGCCGACAGGTCCGGTGTGGATTATCAACAGGCTACTGTAACCCTTGTAACAAGAAATATAACCTGAAGATGTATCACCCAGAGGACCTTTGCCCAGGACGCCCAGAAATGATGAATCTATACCGCGATAAGAAGGTTTATCCAGCAGGAGTGTACAAGGAAACCTTTTTGGCAGAAGAAGCCAAACAAACTGGAGCCTACCCGAAACAGCAAGACTCCAATTATAGAGGACGTATACACGCCATCAAAGTTAAACATAATCCTGGAAAATCAAGCATATTGTCAGTAGACAACTCTGCAGCCCATCTATCTAATCTGACCTCCAAGCTCTACGTGTCTTGTCAAGTTTCAAAACTCCATCTCCCTGGAGATTATACAGTCACCGGACTGTATGATACAGGAGCAGATCAGTCAATCATATCCCGCTCCTTCTTTGGATCTATCTTCAAACTCCCACATGACGATGTAGACTCGTATCTAGAACCTAGCAGCCTAACCCTCTCCAGCTATACAAACACAAACATTCCTGTTTCTGGTGAGGTGACCCTACTAGTTCAACTCCACTTCCGAGGACCCTATCAACCCATCACTTTCCTGGTAGCCGAGGACTTAAATGAAGATTTAGCCCCACTAATCTTTGGAATTAATGCAGCCAAAAGTCTCCTGTTGGGATTAAAATATGACCTGACACCAGCAGAACCAACACCATTCCTCTATGACATGAACAATCCTGACAAGATGCTAGACAGCCAGTTCTTGAGCGACTTGGAGCTCAGTACTTGCACTAGCACAGGCGTAAGCTTAGATCCCCATCAGTCAAAATTTATCCCAATGATGATCGATCACCACTATGGTCTCTACGAGAATATGGAAGTTATCATAAGTGAAGATAATTTACCATCCCTTGCCAATGGAGCAGCCAAACTACATCCAACTAAATGCTCCCTAGAGCTTAATCAGAATGGCCAACTTTTTGGTCATGCATTGGTCACCAACAACTCCTCCAGCATACTACAGAACATTAAACCCACTGGCTTCTTCGAAAACGCCTTCAACTTCGAGGTCAGAGACTTCAACTATGATTATGATAAGGATAGAATGTTCCTTCATGACATCCATGTGTTTAAGGATTCTAAAAATCCACCAACCCAAAATACACGGTCGCACAAACGATCTAAGATCAATCTGATACGACTGGATCCACACACTTTACCAGTCTACACACAACTTTCACCACAACCTGCACGTATCTACATGATAGAGAAAATCTTCCCAGAACAAGCAGGTTATATACCAAACCCAGATGCAGTAGACAATGATGTACCTGAACCTGGTTTGTCACTAACAGATTTTCGACACTCTATAAACGATATTATAGAAACCACCGACACCAGCAATTTGGCTAAATTTGAAGACAGTCAACAAACCATCCAGCTTGGATTGACTCAAATAGACGAGGATGAAGACCTGCAAGAATTGATTAATGAACCTCGTGGCTACACCATACCTGAGGACGAGTTTTTACAACCAGCAGACATGGTCATTCTAGAAGACTATCCTCCAGAAATAAGAAAGTATATACAAGACATCTTTGTGGACTCTTACCCAAGTGTAATCAGCACCCATAGTACAGATAGAGGAGACCTTAGTCGATACCTAGGTAACTACACAATAAAGCTCAAGCCTGGTCAAGTCTTGCCACAGCACAAGAAACTCTACTACCTCAGCTCCGTAGAGAAACTTCAGATGCAGTCAATATTAGAGTTTCTGCTAAAAAATGGGACTATTGAAAGAGCCAGCCTCTCTGGGGATACCTACGACAACTATGCTTCACCTGCATACCTGATAGCAAAAGCCGACAAGAATGCGACACCAAGATTAATTGTGAACTTCCAACAGCTCAATCCTTGTTTACAAGCAGAGCCAGCCTTGCTACCTACAGCTGACGTATTGATCCATTCCCTGCGCAACAAATTTATGTTCTCCTCTTCAGACATGGCTAATGCATTCCATAGCATCACTTTAGATCCAGCTTGTAGAGATCTAACTCTATTCTCCACCCCACTGGGTTCCTTCAGGCATTGTTCACTACCAACAGGAATAAAAACGTCACCTGAATCCCTATCTCGCTTCATGGAAAAAGTACTGCACTGGGACTTGGAACTAGACGCATCTGGACAGCCTATCATGGAAAACAATGTAGCCAAAATGTTTTACTCCCCCATACCTGAAGTCCAGAGTATCTATGATGATTTCATCATAGGTACTGAAATAGCAGACACCTATTTAGAATCAGTGGACCAACACTTCAAAATAGTAAAACGAGTCATTGGCCGGATCGCAACACACAAGGGAAAGATCAGTCTAAAGAAGAGTCAGCTTGGAAAATCCAGAGTAAACTTCTTTGGAATTTTTATCTCACATAATTTTGTGTGTGTCGATCAGAGACGCATACAAAAACTGTTAGACGCACCTATGCCTACAACACCAAAATTAATGCGAGGCTTCCTGGGATTACTCAACAGCCTCCGATCCTTCCTCCGTTTTGACATCCTCTCCAATGCAGAAGAACTAACCCCTTTGACCTCCACAAAATGTGAAAAGGTTTTCACCCCTACCACCAGTCAAGTAGAAGCCTTCAACAAACTAAAAGTCGCCCTAGCAAGTGGGCCCATCTTTAGCAAGTTGATCGATATTCATGCTCCCAAGGTAGTATTAACAGATTCCGCTGGAAACGATAGAGGTTCTTTCTCAGCAGTCTTAGCACAAATAGTCAAGCCACAGAACAACGTCAACATTTTACCACCTGGTTTTAACTTTGAAGATAGCGTCCACCAGATCCTGTATGACCACAAGGTTCCCATAAAACCTCTACCACTTCAACTAGAAAATGAAGATATCAAGGTGTACAAAAAGAGAATAGCAGATGATCTACCACCTGAGTTTATGTACCTATCAGATCCTAATCTAGGATATAGTTCAACAGATGTCAACAATAGCCTTGGTATTGCACTACAACTTCAACTGGACCTACACAGCTGCCAGACTCCATTAGCAGATATCCTCAAACGAACTTCTAAAATAATCCGAAGCTCAATCCTACGACACCAGTTTATCGAGTTTGTATTTAGAAATGACAAACAACAGTTCAACCACTTCATCAAAAAACTTGAATCGGGACAAATCATCATTGACCCCCACCAGTACATCTTCTCTGCCCTAGCAACAGCTATGTACAGACCCATCATAGTAGTCTCCAACGTAGCCAACCATAAACCCATCACTGAACATGCAGCAGATAAGACTAAACCGGCGTTCGTGTTCTTATTGTACGACCAGCCAACTCAACTCATTGTTAGACCTGGCCTTATTAGCAAACACAGCAGCTTTAACCTATCTTCCCTGCGATCCATGTTTGAGATAGTCAGTTATGCCAGCAAACGTATTGGAACCGCAATGGCTTCTCTACACATCATTGATTTAGAACTTATGGGGGTAATGTACGCACTCACATCATTTGCCAAAATCATAGGGAAACACTCCGAGTGTGTGCTCCTTACTGATGCAAAGTGCGTATATTACCTGTTCAACTCTGATGCCCTAGCAGCCTCAGCAAAACTCCAACGATGGAATTACAAAATTCTGGAAGCCTTACCTCAGCTCAAACTGTCGTACCTACGTGGCCAAGATAACTTAGCCGATTGGCTCAGCAGAGCTTACTCTGCCGACTTACCAGACCTCAAGCGACTCGCTCTCCCAACCTACGTCAAGCAAGAAATAGATGACGTTCTTCCATCCTACACCATATTCACCCAACAAGAATGGAAACAATTCGTGGACAACAATCCTGGATTTCTTGGATACTTTGATACCCCAGAAAAACCAAAAGTCACAGTTCGTTCTCTATCTGCAGAAAACAGAGCAATAGGAACAGTTCTTACCCCACTCCAAGTCCTACGAAAGCGTATCAACATGGAAACAGTAGTTAAAGAACAGAAACTGGAATATTCAGACATCTACACAGCTTGCCTAGAATCCCAACAACAAAAATGCAAAGTGAAAAAACACCACTACTACATCAAGGATTCCATACTTTTCACCTTGGTTAAGGGTATACAACTAATCTTAATACCTACCAAACTCTTACCTGTTTTCATCTCCTACACACATCTCCTCACCACACACGCCGGAGAAGTTAGGATGCTCCTTAACCTTCAGAACTTCTTTCACCCAAACCTCAAGAAGCTAGTTCATAACTACTGCAAAGCTTGTTATGGATGCCAGGTACAGAATAGTCCTACCAAACTGGAACGACTTGGAATGTATGTCACAATAACCCGACCGTTTGAAACGGTATCTCTGGATTACATACAATCATTACCGCCCTACAGACGATATAACCACATCCTTACAGCCACATGTCAACTAACAGGCACAATCCTGTTATTCCCTATGAAAACCCTCACTAGCAGAGAATTCATCAACACATACATGTTCAACATACACACCATGTATAGCCCTGACAAGATCTTATGCGACAGCGCAACAGCCTTCCTAGAAAAACAGAACCTAATCTTCCTTGCATCCATCAAAGTACAAGTGTTGTATTCCAGTTCCTATTTTTCAGCCTCAAAAGGTCTGGTCGAAAGCGCCAATAAACAGATCAAATGGGCCATCATTAAAATATTAGCGGCCTATCCAAAAACCAATTGGGTTCAAGTATTACCCTTGGTAGCCAGGCTCTACAACACAACCAAATGTAACAAAACTGGTTACACACCCTTAGAATTACTGTTTGGCTCCAGAAGCTCTCTAGCTGCTGATCACTTTGGAATACTACCAGAAGATCTCCACCACCCACTCATCCAAAATGAACGGGTTCAGATCAACAAACTCAACAATGAGATTTCTGAGCGGCTTGAAACCGCAAAAGCAGCTATTGACGCCGAACGAACCAAACGTATAAAAGATATCAACAAGACTCGTGTTAACAAAGAATTTCAAAAAGAAGACATCGTGTTAGCACGAAACTTTTCTAACACCACTGGAGTTAACCATAACCTCAGACCTATATTTCATCCTAGCCCCCACAGAATCATTGAGACTTCAGCAGTCAGCGCTGTTACAGAACGAATAACAGATCGAGCTATGCAGAAATTCAACAACAATGATATAAAAAAATATACAGCTATGGATGAAACCTTCAATACACTACCTCCTGAAATCTTAAACATTGTCCGTAAACAGTTTACAGATCTTACAGATCAACAAATGGCAGATTTAGCACTAATAGACTCCCTGCCTCTACCTGTACCAGTAGACAAAAGTAACCCCCAACCTGCAGTCTCCCCGGTACCTACACCCGAGCCAGTACGTAAACCGCCTACGTTACCTCCAGTCAATCCACGATCAGCCGAATCAGACTCAGATGAATCATCCGACTCAGAAACTGAAGGATTCTATACCGATCAAGGCAGACGGCTCAGAAACACGCAAAACCGACAAATCCAGTTTCAACCATAAGTATCCTTACATTCTTACCCTCGTAAACCAACAGTTTTCATCCTGCAATGCATTCTTGCAACCTATGCAGCTATATATATTTTTTTTCCTTATTGAAAATTGCAATTAGAAAAATTACTAAAAAATATATATGTCCCATCCATATAAATATTTGGTCTATGATAAAAATAAAAAAATTTTTTTTTTACCTTCCCTCCCACCCCCCTATTTTTTTTTCCTCCCCAGGGATGGATATGTATTCATTTTTATTATATCAAACAAAAAAATAATCATAATATATTAAAACCTTAAAAAATTTTAATCAAAGTTTAAAGTTTATGAATAAATGAAAAAAATTATTAGACAAAAGTGAAATCAGTGTTTCAAGTTCAACAAAATTTCACCAAAAAACCAAAAGATTAGTATCTATTTTTATTGGAAAGTTATAACACGAAAAATATTACTAAGAAGTGAGTACAATGATTTTTTTAGTCATTTTACTTATAAATCCCGTAAACGTGTTAAAAACCCACTTTACAAGTGACATGGTTATTGGTTTTAAAAATGTAAATAAAAAACATGTTAATTTTGGCCTAAGTTATAATAACCTACTCACAGACGCAGAGACCATATTAAAGATACAGAAACCTGTTATAACAGGTATATTTTCTGATGCAGCTTGGACAGGAATTGCTATAAACCCTGCTTATGCACTTGCAAAGCAGGGTAAACAAGCTGTCACCAAAATCTTAGACCTAATAACCCAAATTAAAACATATTTACCACAAGTAGCAGGAAAACGAAGGAAAAGGACCACAAACGACACCTGCATTTTAGAAAACATCCTTTATAAGGATAAATTTGTGTCCGAAACCCTCTTAGGGATAAATGAACTATTAGCAAATATTGTGAAGTTAGTTACCAATCATAGAGCTTTAGCAGCTAACTTTACTAAAACAGATGATTTTCAAAAAGTCTGTCTGCTATTACACTCAGTCTTATTACAATTTACGAATATCTTAGACTACACCCAAACATTTGCCAATAACATGATAGCCCTTAGTAATAACATAATCCCAGAAAATATAAAAATTGATATTTTAGCCTACACTTGCTTTTCATTAACTTTATCAAACTATCATTCTTTGAGTAATATAAAATGTGACAAACGGACAAACAAACTTGTATGCACTGCCCTCCTCACAACTGGGGAACAAAAGGTCAATTTACAGTTAAAACTCCCCTACATTTTCAATCAGTGTTTCGTCGATAAAATTTTGCTCCTTGACCACAATGATAAAACTTATGATATAGAAAGCAAGACCCCAATAGAACCGGATACCTGTACTACTGGGTTGCTTGCCCAAAATATCTCTATTATTAAAGAAAACTGCCCCTTAAAACGCTCTAACCTTAAGTTACAATTCACTGGTAACAATCTTATCATACACCAGCTGACGGCTGAAATCAGTAGACAATTAACAGCCGCAGCTATACCTATTGAGCCCGTGCCTTTTTTAATTACAGGATCAGCAAAATTGTTAACATTTGCAGAAACTACCTATCAATGGTCATTTACAACCCCCCTTACAACCTACCATCCTAGTTTATCTTTCTCCCCTACTCTTTTATGCCCATTAGATACAAACTTTTCTGAAAAGACAGACATACAAACATATCTACAACAGAATAGCCTTGAGTTATTACTTAATGTTGGACTAACGATTTCTGCTCTTTTTACCCTACAGATTATCTTAAAGTTCCTAGTCTATCTAAAAATTAAGTTTACCTGTGCCACTAGGCCTAACAGGGAACAGCGGCTTCGTCACAGGGCCCAAGAAACATTGCTGCTCAACAGAATAGCTCAAGCCTCATACCGACGGCGTTAAAACAGCCACGCATTCTTGTAACTTTAAAAACCAAAAATTTTTTCTGAAATTACAAGATTTTTAGTAATAGTTTTATACATAGTTTTAAGCGTCATATATTGTTTAAGCGTCATAAGTTAACAAGGAATAGTAGTCAAATTAAAATTACTGAACAGAATAAAAATTAAGCTACATAGAAAGTTTTAAATAATTTTTGGCGAAATTTGCACTCGGCAAATCTTATTTTTACAAGTATTTACATTTAAAACCATTTGTTAAAACTTAGTATAAATTACTCTAACTCTTATGTTTAAAAAAAAATATATCTATGCCCAATCTTACATAAATAGCTTCTTTACGAACTCTATTATTATAAAAGGTCAAACTTAACACATATAAATCTTGATGAGTTATGTTTAAAATGATACCCAAGCTTATATATAATTAATTTGAACCTGAATAAACCTTATATACATTGACCTATCTCTATTGCCTTAAAATAAAAAAAAACTATTATTAAACACTTCTATAGTAAACCCTAAGCCTTTATTTAACCCTTTATATACCTACACAAGCTAATGAGTTTTTTTTTTTGTTAATACTAAGTTATCTTTAGGAACTATTTCCAGTCAATAAAATTGACACAGTTAAATACTTTCTAGGTAGCAAACAAAAAATATATATATCTTTACATAAAAGTATTTTTTTTTATTTGAGATTACTCGTTTTTACTATATATCACATACCAATTTGCGTTTGCACAAAGTTTTTTTTAATTTTGAGGAAGCCACATATCACATGTTTAAGTTTTTGGTTGAATAA
Source organism: Acartia tonsa (assembly GCF_053477335.1). Classification (NCBI taxonomy): domain Eukaryota; kingdom Metazoa; phylum Arthropoda; class Copepoda; order Calanoida; family Acartiidae; genus Acartia; species Acartia tonsa. The sequence goes on along the minus strand of NC_137269.1, from coordinate 33,222,704 downwards.
TAATTCTTTATAAGTTTAAAGTTTTGCTATCACACTTAAAGTTTTAAAGAAAAAGGAAAGAAAAAAATAATATATAAATAAAGCTCTTAATATGACACAGTTTTATTTTAATCCATTTGGATTTGCCTGTATAAGGTTTGGTCAAGCTCACCATGACCTTCAGCCTCCTCCCCTACGGGGTCCCTCCTAGTAAGCCACACTTCAGAGGCACCAGATCTTAGCCGACCACGGCTCTCTACTTGTAATTCCCGTACAGTCTAAATAAAAGGGGGAATTTAACAAATAGTTAAAACAAAAATGTTTTTTTTTTTAAATAAATTCTCACCTAAAATGCTTTTAGAGTGTCAAATACATTAACATATATTGATGAATACATAAAGAAGTGTATGAAGTTTTACATGGTTAAACCAACAACAGCTCAAGATATAAAACTTAGCCATGCAAATACTGATTACCCGTCGAATGAGTTAAAATAGTATGAAGTTTTGATGTGGTTGAAAAGAACAGCATTTCAAGATATAAAAAACTTCACCACACAACTCTAATTACTACTAAACTCAAAATTAGCTACCTGCACACTAGTTGCACCACTTGAATTATCAGGGAGAACATAGGTGTCTACAAGCACTTCTCCACTTGTCAGTCCACTAGCTACCCCAGATGTCCGCTGGTTTAAGCGCCTTAGCCGCTGCCAGAACTCCGTATCTATAGCTGGCTCGGACTAAAAACAAAAAAAAGTCTATGTATATTTGTTATTTTAGAATTGTTTCACCTTTAATAAGCTTACAATAGTCTTAGTACCCAAGTTAAATATATTCCAAATAATACCTATTTTCGGAAATATGGCAATTTTTTACACACACACAAAAAAAAAAGAATTTTTAGTTCTACCCACTACTTACCTCTGAGATATTAAGTCTAGCCTGCAACCTCTCTCTCTCTCCCGCCGGTAATGGAGTAGAGTGTCTCCTTGGTCCCCTAGCATCCCCTTCCTTGGGTATAGCTCCAGTCTCAAACTACATAAAAGAATAAAATTATTTATATTATAAATATAGATTCTGTATTTCCCCTCATATTTTTTTTTGTTTGGACCCCTCTTTCTAATTTTTGCATGACATATTACCTAAAAGCCTAAGTAGTAGCCTCTCAGGCCCGTTTAAGAAAAAAAAAAATTTTTTTTTGATTACCTGAATAAGGTCACCACCATAGCTGGCAGATACTTCGCCAGTATGATCCACAGTCCTGTATAGCAAAGAAGGACCGCTATTCTCAACGGACACAGTCTTATCCTCCAGCTGGTTAAGTGTGGACGGCACCTCAATACCATGAGCAGTAGCCACAGTCTTATCCTCCAGCCGAGCAAGTATGGAAGGAACATCAATGCCACGAGAATTAGCCTCCTCCACAGTGTCGTACAAGTGGGCAGGAACCTCAACCCCACGAGCCTGCAGTTCTTCACGGTGGAGCATCAGATAGCCGGACACCAATAAGCTATGCCGCTCCGCCGAATTCAGCCCAAACCGAATATCTGACCCCGCTGTAGCTGCTAAAGATGAGTTAACAGAACCAGTATCATCAAGCGCACCTGGTTGAGCATCAACAAACTGTTGAACCCGTGTGGAGTATTGTTGCTTCGCAGCTGACTTGCCTGCCGGAACCGATTTGCGTTTCACGCAAATAATAACTGAAACTACAATCAAAACCAGACCTCCAGCAACCAGCATACAGCCAACAAACACCCACAAATCCTTGTACCCCTCGTGGCCTGAGATGGGGGAACCCGCTTGCCCGGCGACGGTATTAATGTCATGGCAATCCTCATTTAGCTTGTTCTCAGGTCGAGCACACAGCTCTTCTTGGCTCATTTTAAGCACTTTTTTTATTATGCGCTTAATCTCTGAATCCCCCTCATTATCTAAACCAACAAAATCCGATATAAAACCACTTATCTCTGAACTTACTTGTGTGGTCGAGGATAGAGGCACAGCAGTTGCAGTTGATGTAGTTATAATAGGGGTGGGTGTGGTAGATCTTTCCCCTTGTAGCTCTACGTCTCGTCTTTGTTCATCCAGTAGATTTTGTGCGATTCTCCGAAGAATCTCTCTAGCATCTGACATGATGGAATATTATTAAAAGCCAAATTTCACAAAAAAAATGTCTGAATTTATTAGGATTGGTTGGTATTAAAAATATTGGGTACACAAAACTCTCCTTAGTCTTGATGATTTTTTTTCTGAATGAATTGACATATAAATTGTTCACTTAAAATTCTTACACAAAACTCTCCTTAGTCTTGCTGATTTTTTCTGAATGAATTGACATATAAATTGTTTATTTAAAAATCTTACACAAAACTCTCCTTAGTCTTGATGATTTTTCTGAATGAATATAATATTTTTAACTTTGACTAAGTTTTAACTATTTTAAATTTATCACAATAATTAATGTTTCTTTTTGCACTTTTAAATTTAGATCTGAAAGTAGAACATTAACATTAATTAATATAAAACAATTCTAACCTAACAATTTCTTCCATACAAACGTTAAAACATTTTTTTTTTACTATATCCCCCAGTCCGCCTAGTTTTTAAATAAAATGATTTTATCGACAAAAAAAAACCCCTTATCGCGATTTTATATAGAGAGTTACCTACAAACCCCTAGTTAAACATTCATAAGCTATAAAAAGATTTCACTAAGAACTTTATTGATACAAAACACCTATAAAATCGTTGTATACAACCATATTTAATAAAATTTATAACCATCAAAACTTTAAATTTCTTGTTGTGTACATTTAAACAATAACAAATTTCATCATCCAGACACGGCGAAATTAAAATGGCCGCCATTCATATAATTCAAATGACCCTTGGCGTGGTCTTAGTTTTGTAGATTCTAAACATTTAATTTTAGTTTTAAGGAAAATAATGTATAAATAACTAGAATAGCCCTAAAAACATTTATACTTACATTTCTACAAAAGTAAATAACCCGTAACAAAAAAACTTTATAACTAGCAACGCTTTAACCTTCTTAATATGTATACATTTAAACCACAACAAATTTCATCACCCAAGACTAGACACGGCGAAATTAAAATGGCCGCTATTCATATATACCTTGGGGTGGGTTTTGTTTTGTAGATTCTAAAATACTTAATTTTAGTTTTAAGAAAAATAACGTATATATAACTATACTAACCCTACGAGACATCTATTCTTACATTTTTTGTTTTTCTTAAATTTTCGTTTTAATTTTGTAGAAAATTATTTTACTTTTATTGAAACTTATAACTAAGATAAGTAATAATGTCGTCGTCTTTGCGGAAATATTAATATCTTTCTGCTTCCTTACCCTGTATATAATTTTAAGGAACCTAAATTCCCTGTTAACATTTTAGTTGCAAAAATCATTTTTTGGGAAATCCTTACCCTTTTTTCTGAAACAGAAATCAACAAAAATAATTATGTAGATTAAGAAAAAACAGGGCACATATTAATATTTTATTATTTATTTAGATATATCTTTTTGTACTACTCCACATCTACTAATATATTTCTTAATTTAGGTCTCCTAACTGATTGTCTCTCATATCTGGCACAGCTAATCTCACATCTGAAATAAAAAAAAGTATTTTAGTACTAATAATTATGATCTTAGATGAGACCCGATGTTCCCCCCGCTTGCCAGGCGATTGACGAGAATGATGATTACGACCTACCCTCACAAGAAAGCTCAGATGAAGATGAGTTCCTAGCTGTGCCTCTCAGCCAAGCTGTCGCGGAAGCCTGGATGGCTGAAGCCACTGTGTCCGAGCTGTTGCAGTCCAGTACTGGTAACGAACCCGATGTCGCAAACCTTGACGACTTTGCTGAGTTCGAAGTCATCCAGCCTCTTCCCCTTGAACCAGGACCAAGAGACGTCTGGGCCTTGTGGAGAGAGTATCACCTAGCCCAACTCAACCAGCGAACTGACCCACCTGCCACTTATAGTGTAGATTCTGAAGCCTCCACAGTATTGTGGGTCCCTGAATGTCCCCGAGAAGCCCATATTTATTTAATTTTAACCTCTGAGGACCCTAACCCTTAAACTAAAATCTCTCTCTTATTTACTAGATCGTTACACAAAAGAAATTTTTTTTTATTTGTTTTTTTTTATTATCTCCCGAAGTTTGGTGATTAAAAACCTATTTTCCATCCCTCTAAATTTTTTAAATTTTATAAAAAAAAATCAAATTACCTTTAAGTTCTCATGTTAAACCAACTCTGTATAACAGTGTATCAGTCCTCCTTCAATAATCCTAGAAACAAAATTCTTTAATTTAAAAATTATAATATACAAAAGAACTCTTACTTTTTCTACTCACCACCAAGGCTGCTGCTTAACTAAAGTATTTTTGGTTGTATTTTTACGTCTAACTATAGACATAATACACACACATCACGCCTTTTTACGCTTCAAAGAATCAAGGTCTTTAGTCTCCACAGCATAAGCCATTGGCTGCGCCCCTACTAAAATGTTTTAAGGAAAAGCTTTACCTCATATTTCAATCCTTTTACTCTTTTATTATGTTATATAACAAATAAAAAAATTATGTGTTTCCTTTTATAAATCTAAAAAGTAACCATAAAATATGAATGCTTTTAAGTAAAATATAAACATCACAACCTTTTTCAAGCAAAATAAAGCTTCACTGAAAGGCTAAAACACAATTTTAGCCGCAGATGTTTTAAGAATACTTCAAAGCCTTCATAACTATCTACTTCCTACTTCCTTGTACAACCATAACCTTCAACAAAGAACGGAGTTTAGCTCCTAGTAAACCCTACACTTTTCAAAGCCTTTCTACAAACTTCAACTTTTAGTTGAATTCTCTTTTATCTAATAATCAAAATAAAACTTTTACTTTACAAAAAAATACACTTTATATGTTATTAGAAAAATTCCATGTTTTATGATTGTAAAAACATCAATTAAATATTTTTGCTGTTATTTAAAACTCATAAACCTTAATCATGTAATTGTTAGTAAATCACTAATGTATGTAATCTTATAAAAGCCATACCTACTTAAAACATAGCTGTCCTTGTTCCATTGTAAAAAGCCCAGCCACACGCACACTGATAACTCCTAGAGTTCTCCCCTCTCCTTTTTGTTAAGCCAACACCTAAACAAAATTTTATATAAAAAGGCAAATCCTTTCTGAAAAAGTCAGTTCACCTTCAGCAGTTTAAGAACTGCTTAGCAAGTGCTCACCCCCTAACCAACACCAGGTATGGCGGCTTGTCCAGTTGCGGGGTCTAATTAGATATCTGTGGCAGATATAATACAAAAGTCTGCCACACTTATCTGGGAAGACCTTACAATTGTACTAGTCATGTTTAAATATTAATGTATACTATATAATCATATAATCAATTTAAACTTTAAATCTTTTTCTTAAATAAACTTAAAATCTATTATTTCTGTTTCCTATGCGTGGTTGACTAGTCCTTATAGCTAGTCAAAGGTAAACATTATTTCTATCCTAACTATTGTCTATCACTTCCAACTTGCATTTCTAATACCTATTCTATACCTTCTCTCCATCCGTCTAACAGTCCATCTAGTAGTAATATTTCTATTGTCTCTTAAAACACATATTTCAAAAGCATATCAAGGTCGTGGAAGTAGGGGGCAGGTTGATGTTGGTTTGCTGAAATAATTAAATATTAATATGTTTAATAAATCAGTTGAAACCTAAAACTTTATCCTAGCTACCAGCCTTAGTTTTCCCATCCCGTATTTTATATACTTTAAGGGTTAAGGTACAGTAAAAGAGAAATGGCAGCTCTACCTGTATATTGGATAGTGCCAGCCTAGATTTCTCTTAAGAGCCGGCAGACATTATAGATAGACGGTCTGAAAAAAGTTTTGTTTTTGAATGATTGGAAAAAAGAAAGAACAGACCGATTATTTATAATATCTGCCGCAGTAGACTGAAAGCAACCTTCTGTTCTGGCTCGACCTTAAAATGGACAGCCGTTGGATTGGACTGCACACTCCAGGGAGGAAAGAAAAGAACATAGGGTTGCAAACAGACCACTGCATATTTTACAATATTTTGTTAGTGGGAAAGGGCGACACAAACCGGTCTTGAAGCTATAACCTTACAATATTAAGGTATTTTTTTTAAGTATTAGACCTACTTTAAATCTGATTAGCTAGCTATTTCATTTCATTTTTTAACTTTGTGTTTTTTTTTATTTTAATCCATACCCGTGTATCTGAAAAAATATAGAATTTGGTAGACAAAAATTTCAATTTCAGCAGTTGAAACTGCAGCTGCAGGTTGTCCATACTAAGGGCCGCTAGTTGCTGCTGGAATTGCAGACTTTCTTGTTCCATTCTGGCGTTGGAGTTGTTGGCAACTGACAGTTGGTCTTCGTAGTGAGAAGTGTCCATTTCAGCCTGGTATTCGGCCAGGCGGGCTCTAGCCTCAACCCGGTCCCGCTGCCAAATGGCATTCTGCGCCCGTTCTTTGTAGGCTTGAGCCACTTCCTTGGCTACAGCCAGGTCGGCCAGATCCAGGTTTGACTGGTCTAGCAGGAGCAGGAACATTTCCCCCTGGTAGCTCAAATAGCGGATTTCTTCCCGGGCCTTCTTTAACAGCTTTTTTAGCTTTTTTATCCTGTTGTCGGATACTCTGCGCCACGGGACAAGCTTCTTGGACTGGTTCCAAGCTGGTTCTGAAGCTGCTCTGTAGGCCTCGGCGGCTGGGCCCATTTTAGTGGCCAGGTCAAATACTTCGCCCCGCAGCTTTTTTAGGGATGCTCTGGCCTCTGGCTCTGTCATGTTTGCCATGGCTTCCTCCCAATCATCTGCTTGGTTTTCAAGAGTATAGAATGGGCGGGCTAGTTTAGACAGGTAGCGGCTGTTTACCTTGTCCTCTGGAAATTTGGCGAAAAAATCCTCGACGCCAAGCCGGATGGTCTCAAGCATTCCACGGATGTCGGATAATTGAGAGTTACAAAAATTACCGTGGTTATATGGAAGGTTGAGGGCTGCCATGACATGTAGCGGGATGCTCATTTTAGCTTAGCTTTTTGTGGTCTGAAAAAATCAGAATTAATGCAGTGGAATAAAACTTTTTTTATTTTTAAATCTACAACGGGATATGGAATATTAAAAAGATAAACACATAAAAAAACTTATATTTTTTTCATAAAATCACGATAAAATGATACAATATTTTATTGTTCTTACTTTTAATTTAGTATCTTGGCCGCTTGGAAGACATCCTGCCATAGAATTCCTCGTGATGTGGGTATTCTTGGTGGTCACGGCGGTATTCTTGGTACTGGTGGCGGTCACGGGGGTCATGTTGATCAGGATATTGGCGGCGGTCATGGGGGTCATATTGTTCAAGATACTGGCGACGGTCTGGGGGGTCATATTGGTCCTCCCGATATTGGTCATGGGTCGTTGGGTAATCCCTACGACCATAAGGCTGGTGGTCAGACTGATATGAAAACTCGAAGATCTGCTGAGAGTTTTCACGGTGGTTTTCCTGTTGATAGTAATCGGTCCGATACTGAGTTTCTTCTTGATAGTGGACCTCTCTTGGGGGTGGTGAGGGTTGCCTAAACTCTGGTGAAGGTGCTCTCCAGCGCTGTGATAGTGTTGGACGCTCTGGAGACAGTGATTTTTGACGCTGTGGTGGTCTCTCTGTGGACAGTGATCTTTGGCGCTGTGATGGTTTCGGTGCCGGATTATGGATTTTAGCAGACTTTTTTTGAAGACCATAAGTAGCCAAAGTTGGGTTGGACTTATGTTTACAGTCTTTACACGTCTTTTTTCTGCAAAATAAACGATTTGTGTGATATTTGGGGATGGTCTGGATGAAGGCATCCATATTCTCCACGGTTTTCATTCGATGCAGGTACTTTTTTTGAGCAGCTGTATACTCCAATCTTGCCAGATGTACCTCAAGGGTTTTTCGTTTGGCTATAAGGTGATTGATGTACATAGTGTCTGTAAACAATCTTTGGTACCTTCGGGCTTTTGCATGATCTGGTCCGACTAGCTGCCGGATAAGATCAACATCAATGGCTTGAGTATACAGTTTTTCTGTATTGTTTCTTGCCGTGTATCCTACAAGATTGTCGATTTCTTCTGTTGTTGGAATCCATCGTGACTAAAACAAAAAAATGTTTGTTAGACGCGGTAGTGTCGATAAAGGGATACAATAGTTTTTTACATAATATATAGGGATAAAATAAATTATAATAATACTAAATGTCGCTTCTATGGATGTTGTAACACTCCAGTTCTGCTCATTTGGGAGATAATTACAATCCCACCGTTTGGTTATGAAATGGTGGAGCGATGAGTTGATTAAGCTACAACGCCGTAAACAGCGCTGTAGTTATGTTTGTTTTGAGGTTGAAATGATTAAAAGTACATTAGTACATAGTGTGGTAGTTGTGTTTTGAAGAGTTAAAATTACTTTAATGATAAAATGCTGTTAAAACATCAGTGACGATGAAAAAGCAAGAAGTCTTGTTTGTGCCAAGTAAAGTAAAAAAATCACCGTTAGGTACAAACATGATTGGTTTTGTCAAGGTTATTTGAATGCAAAATTAAGGCAGGAGCAAGCAGTTTTCAGGTAGCTTCAGCCGTGTTTTTGAAGAAGAAAAGCAATAAGTTCTGGGGACCAGTACTCATTTGCGATTTAGTGGCAGTTTCAGCCGTGTTTTTGAAGAGAAAAGCAATAAGTTCTGGGGACCAGTACTCATTTGCTATTTAGTGGCAATTTCAGCCGTTTTTTTTTTTTTTTTTTTGAAGAGAAAAGCTTTAAGTTCTGGGGACCAGTACTCATTTGCTATTTAGTGGCAATTTTTAGCCATGTTGTTTTATAAGGTATTATATGTGGTTTTGTTCGGTGAGGTATGACTTGTCACACTGGGAAGACGCGGACCTGATTTGGTCAACTAACGATAACTCGTCCTCGGAGAAGAGAATAGCAATGTGCCTGACACTTCTTCTGGTTTCATGAAACTCTTCTCTCCAGTGTTTCCGCCAACGAATAATTACTTGACGAACAATACCATCATCGGAAGTGATGAGGTGTAACACTTGGCGTATGCTATTATGCTATGACGATCAACAATTGGTCTAACGAAATGAAGCGGAGACAAATCTGGCATGATATTGTCAACATCTTCAATGTTTGTTCCCTCGACAATACGACCATTGTATTTTATGATCCCATCATCGGAGACGACATTGTTGCCGTGGGCCTTTGAGCTGGAGAACTTGATTATCTCTTTGGTGGCTAGCCTAAAGTAGTAATTCTCAGCTGTCAGGATTTCCTCGTCCGATAGCTGGACAACCCTTGTGGTGAGTTGTGCAGCTTTTGCCTTCGTCTTACTGCGATATGATTTGAAATCAAAGAAGCAGAACTTTCGAATAATGGCAATGACACGGAGAGATTTAGGCCAGGACCGTTTACACGGGTCATAAAGATAACCTGAAAACTTTGTTATCTCAGCTGTCCTTTCCTGAGGTGATTTTGAATCACTGTGAAGGATTCTAACCTCTTGGGCAGCGGCCTGTTTTGCCTCCATTGTTAGCTTGAGGTCTTTGAAGGATTTGGCTGGCATGTCCTGGTAGTCGAGATACATCCAGGGTTTGCCATTCTGCCATTCTGAGTTAAAGTCAATGTCCTTGATAGTGGCAAGGAAACGAGTCCCAAGATCTGCGATGTTGTTTTCAGATTCAACATGACGCCATTGATCAGGGGAAGAGAACCTTCGAATTTCGATTACACAGCTGCGCACGCCAAGGGAGAGTGGTCGCGCGTCTTGATGAAGCCAAGACAGGACAACACTGGAATCTGTAAAAAAGGTGACCTTGTCAACCTTATTCTTGAGGTTTTTTGCGACAGTTGTTGCAAGAATGGTGCCTACAACAGCTGCCCTGAGCTCTGCTTGAGGGATTGTGGAGCCGGTCACAATCTTGGATTTAGCAGCTGCTAAACGGACAGTGCCCTCTCCTGAGAGAGATGTTGATCTAACATGCACACATACAATTGCCATGTTTTGGCTAGCATCAACAGATACTAACAGATCAACTTTGGGTTGAGAGTTTGCCGGGATCACTGACCGTGGACATGAAACCGATGCAAGTTGTTGCATGGTTTCAATGTTGGCCACCCAGGTGATGAGCAGCTTAGTTGGGAGCCCATCATCCCAACCAGTGGCATATGAAAGGAGGTCGTGATAATCTGCTTTGAATTTAGCAGTCACAGGGGTGCATAACCCAAGGATGTCGAAGTTTGAAGCAACTTGTGACAGAATGGTTCTTTTGGTAAAGTTAGGTAGAAGAGCCTCTTCAAGGCTGCCTTCTACTGGTGGTGGTCTTTTCCCTCGTTTTGTCTTACCAAATGACAACGGTTTTGCGTTCAAGCTGAGGGTGTCGGCTAGTGGTGCCCAGCGATAGCCGAGGTATCCGACATGTATTCTGTCACTGGACACGGTATCTTCAGGTACAGCTGAAGATCTGACGAAGCTTTTACACTCATGCCTGCTAAGTCAAGTGTGAATTTAACTCCAGCAATAAGTTTATCCAGATCAGCTGCGGAGTCTGTTGAATCGGAGGTATCATCAACATATGTTTTAGTTTTGAGGACCTGGGCACCTGCAGTGTGTTCAGGGAAGTTGTCCATGACATACTGAGCTACCTGTTTAATTCCCTCTGCTGTTTGGTTGCCAGAGGGTTTAACACCGTAGATGATTGTGCGCATGATACGTGTTCTGACAGTGCCACTGGGGTCAAGACTGTCGACCCATAAGTATTTATGCCAGCGGAATTCAGATGGTTCCAACTTGACTTGGTTGTAAGCCATCCGTATGTCACATGCGAAGGCATGCGGGCCTGCTCTGAAGTTGATATCCAAAGCTAGGATCTTTTCCAATTTGTTGGTGCCTTTTGCCAAGACATCATTTAAGCTTTTACCTGAGGAAGTCGTCGCAGATGCGTTGAAGACTACACGCACAGGTGTTGAGATTGAGTTCTCTTTAGTGACGAAGCGCCAAGGGAGGTAATATTCTCCTGGAAGGTTGTCTACTAAAGCTCTTTCCTCAGTGGACAGGTCGTCAATGTCACATGAGTAGCCATTAGATGCTAGCTTGTCATGTGATGCCAATACCTGTAGTTTTGCCTCAGGATCTTTTTGGAGTTTTCGCAACTGTGACTCCAGGACTTTGAGGGCCCTATTTCTGTTGGGTTGCAACTCCTTAACCGGATCAGCAATGAAAGGGAGGGTTGCTACGATCCGTTTTTCGTCCGGTTTGAACTTAACCAAGTTTTTATAAGGAATTGTTCGGCTTCTTCTTTGAGAGAAGTTGCCTCCAGGATATCGCCGTTTTTGCAATCGTTGCAGACGCGGCATCCTATACAACAGTAAGGTGCTTGTGTGCCAATGTCTTCACTTTCGAGGAATTTCCTTTCATGTGTTTTGACATGTTGGATATTTGAGCTGTATGTATGAACATTCAGCGAAGTGTCCTCATCTGTAGTTTCCTCTACAGTGATTGGACGGAGATGTGGGAAGGTATCATCTTTGGGGTCAGCTGCACACCAATTTTTGCCACTGTTGAAAAGTGATTCAGTGGTGTAACGATATGCAGACAGTTCGTGAGTGAAAAATAGTGCAGCACCCACGAAATTTACCGTCTCAGCTGCTTTAGCCCAAGCCTTGTGTGGTCCACCAAGTACACCTGTGTGGCCATTGACACCCTTGAGTGGGCTTCTGTACAATGACAGGCCACAGGGTAATGAGCATATGCGCATTGGGAACAAGTAGTTGTACTTGATCCCGAGAATTATGTCGACTTGGCCTCCTCCAATGACATCGGGTACAGTTGGTAGGAGTTCATGACCCTTGTAATGTGCAACAAGGTCATTGTAGGGCTCGTTGAGTTCCCATCTGGGAAACGGAGCCGTTAATGTGTCCATCTTTGCGGCGATTATGGTCGCAGACATAGAACTGTCGTCAACGGGCAGTGTAAACTTGTCACTTCCATAGGGTAAGTGGACAACTTTACCGCCTGCTACGTTCATGAGGGTCGGTCCTGGGCGGTGCTCCGACGCGTTTAGTCTTATGGCTGCTGAGGCTGAGACTGCTGCGGTACCGCACCCGCTGTCATAAAACACGAATAGCGGGTTCCCCGAGGGGTCAGGAACATTTTGGCACATGAAGATGCCAGGGGCGGGAACATCAGGAAAGGTGTTGGGGCCGGAATCTTCAGGTGAGGAGTCGGAGGTTTGGAGATTCATGGTGATATTATCCATGAACAGTAAATTGCCAGAGGTTATATGCATGTCCTTTGGCAAGGATTTGCGGAAGTCGTCCAGGCGACGCTTGTTCTGCTCGGTATGAACAGAACACGCAAGTATGTGTTTCTGTACACGGTGGAGTGACGCGTACTGGCAACTGTCAGTTTGACAGTAAAAGGTTGTGCGACAGTTATTTTTGTTGTGATTCCACCAATCGTCAATGTTTTCAAAATTGACGTTGGCGTCCATCCTGAGGCACCTGTGACATGCTTTTGTCTTGCCGTGGAGTTTACGTTTCTCCTTGTGCGGTGTGTTGATGTACACGTTGCATTCAAACAAATATGTATGTTTGTTTTGACAAAGAGCACAATCAGTCAATACGGGCTTTGAAGATGCGCCTGTATATGCTAAGAGCGGGGTTTGCGTCTTAGCCGACTTGTCAACAGTCTTGCCTTTAAAGCGTTGTTTTGGCTCCTCTGATGCATTGAAAGTTGAAGCCGTGTAAGTGTTTGAGGCTGGTTTACTCCGGTTCGAGTTTTTCTGACCAGGGTTGTTACCAGTCTGGTGTGGCTGTCTATTGCTGGAGCTACCACTGCTCGTGTTGGCATTGTTTCCAACAGAGGTTGTGGTGCCAGTATGGAGGGATGCTCCTTCATGCTGATTAAGTTGGTATTGAAGTTGGCGTAGCTCACAATCAAGGAAGAGGAGAAGCTGTTCATAGCAATACTGCCCATCTTCCTCTCCATTTTCATCAGCGCTTTTGAGGAACGTTTTTGACATTTCCTTAAAGTAGTCGCCTTTGAGAAGGTTCAGCACGGAGTTGGCGATATCTGTTTTGCCGTGATACAGAGTTTGCTCCGCATCGTTCTCTTTTGCAAACTCCTGGGTATCAGCAAGTAATGAACGGAGTTTTACCATCCAGGTAATCTGCTGTTCCCAGTTGTATTTTGGGCATGGTCCAAGTTCCATGATTTTAGCCTTGCGTTTGGCTATGATGCTGGTTTTACTGCCATAGTGGAATGACAGTTGCTTCATACAAGCCTTAATGTTTTTTTCGGCTGAGCACAACATCTGTGCGTTGCCTTGCAGGCATTTTTCCTTCAGGATTTCTAACGCTTCGACTTCTGCTATCGAAGGCATTGAGTCGATGTAAATCTGGAACTTCTTTTGGAACGTGAATAGGTCAAATTTATCCGTTTTAGCCCCAGAAAAGTGAGGGATAGGAATGTTAGATGACCGCTGATTGAAAGAGTGTCCTGAGATAGGTACCCCAAATCGAGTTCTCAAACTTTCAACGAAGGATTCCACGCTGGATATCTCGGTTTCAAGCATGGTCGACTGGGCATCTAATGCTGTTGCATCTTGCTCCATGTCAGTAACCATTGCGTCCTCACATAAGGTTTTGGCTTTCTGTAAGGTATGCTGTGCTTTCTCAATTAGCTCTTTAAATTGAGCATTGAGCTTATTGAACTGACCTAACTGCTTAACTTCGGTGGTTTTAAGATCAGTGAATTTTTCGCAGAGGTCGTCAAGCTCCACAAGCAAAGGGTCCCTTTTTTGTTTTACCCTTGCTTGCTTCACCGTGTATGTCGTAGGATTTATGCGGTTGGGGATGGGGGCTGTATGCTGGAGCGTAGTTGCTGCAGGAACAGCTGTGGCTTGAGCCGTAACTGCTGGAGGCGCAGTTACTTGCCTGTCACATGGTAAGGTACCTGCCTCGGATCCGACTGCTGAAGTGGTAGTCGAGTCGTCAGAACAGGTAGAGAGAGGTACTGCTGGAGCAGCAGTTGTCGTAATTGATTGGGCTTTCAATCGTGACGTACGATGTTCATGAATGAATTCGATTTTCGAGCGCATTGCTAAACGTAGCTGTAGTGCTTTGTTTACATCAGCTTCTGTGACCCTTGGGTCTGGGCTGTTGCGAAAGAAAGCTATGATGTGGCGAATTGACAAGGCTTTTTCTTCCAATAATGATAGACTATTGTCTAGCTTTTCAATGCTAAACCTGTAAGGGTTATTTATGATGCCCTGACAGTCTTCGTCTATCATCATGCACTCATCGCATTCGATGATGAGTTTGGTTGCCTCATCAGTCATGGTTGGGGTCTGCGCTGTAAAAAGCGTAGATAGATCGACACTAATATTGTGTGTCGATGTGGAAGCGTTATAAGCTGAGCCTGGGAGGTGGTCGTGTAACGGGAACTGTTCAGGGTTATAAAAAACCTCGTCCTGAACCTCTTTCTGTAAATCTTCAGAATAGAGTTGTTCCAGAGCTTCTTCAAGAATTGAAGCTGATTTTTGAAAGGATGGTATGGGGGAATAATTATCCCAATCTAGTTGCTGTGGGGCTAGCTCAAACTCTTCAGTATCTGTAGGGGTTGTGGGGGTTTGTGGTGAAAGGCCGTTATACGGATGTGTAACGGGAAATGTTATCAATGGATCAACAGGTGAGGAGGGTAGGTGGGGGGCTGCAAGTAATTGGGGAGCTGCAGGGGGTGTAGGGAATCCTCGGATAGGTGACGGGTATGGGCTACGGTGGTGGCTGTTTTGGCCTAGGGGGGTGCGACTAACACTGGGCCTGCGTGAAGAAACGACAGGCCTAGAGTTGCGGTCAACCGGTTTTTTCCGTTGAAGTAGCGCTTTTTTTGTTTTAAGGAGTTTTTTGGCGCGTAATTCAAACGGGGTGTTGAGTTTATGTTTTTTGGCTAAAACTCTGACGGTTTTAGGCCGCCGGTTCACAACAGTCGCAGAGTCGGATTTTGAACGTGTATTTTGTGGAGGGGTGGGGTGGTTAATGGAGGGTAGGTGAAGGGTGTTATGCCTTGAGCGTGTAATTGCTCCAGGCGGTTTTGTAATGAAAACTTCCCTCATTTACCACTTATGGATAGTTTTATTATATTTCTATATACTACCTTTTTTATTGGTGATTATTATTTTCTAAGTTCCGGTTGAACAGAACCATTGAAGCTAATAATGGGATGGGTCTTGTAAAGTACAAGTACCGGAGGAAATAAGGAGGGGGGGGGGGTTTAAGTGGCCTTGTGAACAAGTGCCGGGGGGTAAAGTTTGGATGTGCCCTCAATTAATAAGAGCTAAATTAGACCAAGCTGTATGGTCAGGAGTTTTTCTAGGTATGGCACAGTATCCAAGATCTTATATCAACATCAATGTCAAAGTCAAATTGTTGGCTAAGATAGATATTGTTAACAGACAGACACAAAGACTTCTAGGCACTTTGCTGGAATAAATTTTGTACCTGCTGTTTATACAGTGTGTTCTTCAAATCTGCTTCCTGTTCTTTCCAGCCTCTGGTCTTCCAGTATCCTGGGTTACCACTGTGGTTGTCCGGGCATTTGTTTCTGCAAGTATCAAGGTCGTGGAAGTAGGGGGCAGGTTGATGTTGGTTTGCTGAAATAATTAAATATTAATATGTTTAATAAATCAGTTGAAACCTAAAACTTTATCCTAGCTACCAGCCTTAGTTTTCCCATCCCGTATTTTATATACTTTAAGGGTTAAGGTACAGTAAAAGAGAAATGGCAGCTCTACCTGTATATTGGATAGTGCCAGCCTAGATTTCTCTTAAGAGCCGGCAGACATTATAGATAGACGGTCTGAAAAAAGTTTTGTTTTTGAATGATTGGAGAAAAGAAAGAACAGACCGATTATTTATAATATCTGCCGCAGTAGACTGAAAGCAACCTTCTGTTCTGGCTCGACCTAAAAATGGACAGCCGTTAGATTGGACTGCACAGCCCAATATACTCTTATCTTTAGTTAAAAACAAACAAATGAAAATTTATTCCCCCTATCCCAATTTTCAGTTTATTTCAAAATATGGTGGGAGGAAAGTGTTGCACGACTAGGCACTATTAAGTTAAATCGTTGGACATTCGAATAAAAATTACACTTTTTGTATTACAGGCATATGAAAGATGACGACGGAACCTCAACTGGTGAGTGCTACGCTCCTACAGACGAATATTGGTACAACAAATGTATGTGGAAATGCCTACTGTGCGGAAACAAGAACAAATCTTTGGGATCCTCTAAGAAGCATATTCAAAAGGTACAATATACAGTAGGGATGACAACTTTCATACGTACGAACAGAAAGAAGTACATTTACGTACAGACGCTAATTATAGAAAATATCTCGTAAATAAAACAGTTCTACTTGTAGAAAAGAATTGAAATAATGAAAAATTATAATATTATACCTAATCAAAATATTGGCTTTGGAATTGTTTGATAAAATGTTGGGTCTCTATTAATATTTATGTTTTCTGATTAACTATTTTAATTATTTACAATTATTTTTGTCATTTTATTATGAAATAAAACCAAGCTTTTTGTGCTGTATAAATATGATTTTTTTGTCAGGTGCATAATCTGAACTATGACGAGTACATAAGCGAGTACGGGTGCTCTGGCATCACCGAGGTTAGCTTCACCTGTTCCATCTGCACGGCCACCATGTCCTGCAACGGGGTGACCATCGCTAGCCACCTGCTAAACAACCACAAGCTGACCCTGAACGAGTATGAACGTGAGCACTTGAATGTTGTTAACCAGCCACCGGTGCCAGGAATAACAAAACAAGCAGATGCCAATTCTGACGGCCAAGGTATGTCAGGTTAAATTATTTTCTTTTTTTATAAAGTACATTTATAGTACATTTGATACCCGTGACAAAGTAGTAAGGCCTTTGTTTGTCTTTCAGACTCTTTTAAATGGTTTATATGTCATTAATGAAAGATCAAATTTTAATTTAAAGAGTTTGTGAACAGAATTTTAATTTCTTTAGATATTTATATAGACATGTGGTTTTTAAAACAAAAATGTTTCACAGTAGCTTTTGCTAGGTTAGGTTAGGTTAAGTAATTGTTAATGATACCCAAGTAGGGTTAGAGCCCTGCCAACACTCCCCCCCCCCCCCCACAGGGACTAGAAAAAGGAGAAAAGCTTCTGTGAAAATAAGACGAAACCCGCTACTTACATTTTCTTCCCATGATCCACAAAATTTTTTTCAGGATTCACGCGTGGAGATCATTTTCTAGCGGGTAGCAGTCAAGCCGCTGGGGCCGCGGCTATGAGCAGAGAGGAAATGGCGAGCAGACGCGAGCGGCCCTGGTACCAGAAATGCCAGTATTTTTGTCAGATCTGTAATCAGTCATACTTCAGTATCAGTGCTCTCAGAAATCATACAAAGGTAAAAATTATAGGATTATTACCCTAGATAGACTGTCACACACAAACAATCTGTCCAGCTTAGAAGCGAACACTACCAATGATGGTTCCAAAATGTGTATACCTTCTAAATAATGATATGGTCTGATTGTTACGGCACTTCATACTTGTCTTAAATCGGAAAAATTTTTCATTAACTAAAATAACAGTTACGAGTCTTGTCGTCCCTAGCCTCAAGGGGAGTGCGGGGAAGCTCGGGAAAATAGCTTAAATCCATCACAGATATTAATAAAACTCCTGAATAGTACAACCAATTTGGCCTTACATTTATGAGCTTATCTTTAGCTTCAGACAAAAACACAAAAAGATTATTTGGATCATGGAAAGAAAACGAAGTATCGGGTTTCGTTGTATTTTTTTTATTTCGAGATACTGTGAAATACGACGAAACCCGCTACTTCGTTTTCTCTCCACGATACGATTATTTTTTGTTCAGAACAAGCATAACATGGACCGGGACACGTATGTGAGCATCTATGGTATCGACGCGGGCAAAGTTATCGAGGACTACAACTGTAAGATCTGCAACAGACGGGTCAAGTGCGAGGGCAGGAGTCTCAACTCACATATGAGGAATTGTCACAAAATGGGAATCTTGGAGTATAGTAAGAAGTAAGTTAGATTGTAACATATTTTATTACAGGCTTAGGTTTTGATATCTAATTTTACTCTGATTTTTTATCAAAAATGTTTCATCTTTGGCTGACAAAAATAAAAATTTTTGCTGTATAATGTTATTAGCTTAGAAAGGTAATTTTATTTTCCAAAATTGTTAGGAAAGATAGGAATCAAATCCAACCAAATCCTTAAAACAAATTTGTCTTTTTTTCTTTGGAATTTAATATGGTGTAACTGGACAGTGGCCCTCTCACCGACCTCCCATGCAAAGGCTAGGATCAAAGTCGCCATTTCAAAAAAAATTAAAAATAATATTTTTTTCTTGTCAGATATGAAACAGAGAAGCACTACAATGGGGACCAGGATGATCCCAACTACTACAGTGAAGCATATGAAATAGAAATGGATAATGCTGCAGATAATGATGAACAGGGCACCATGGATTATCAGGTTGCACATGTTTATATTAGCAAAGCTACTTGTCTTTTTATTCATAGACTAGCGGCTATGTCCCCTAGAGGTCTCTAGGGGCATTTTAGGAAAGGGGGTTTGACCCAATTTTTTTTATAATTTATTACCTACCTTTTTTTAGGGGGGGAGGGGGTGGGGTTAATTTTTATTAGGTGCGATTTCTCTTAGGAGGGAGGTGGTATCCTCCCTCAAAACGGTTATAATAGATCTACTCTGTAATGGAGAACCATATCGGTTCAGTGGTTAGCAAGATCCTCTGGTACAAACAAACAGTCAGCCTGTTACATTATTATAAGGATATACCTAATGATTATCTGTAGTTTTTAAGAATTTTCACAAAAAACCTGTTTTTTATCCTAGGATGAAGATTCTGACAGTCATGATCCACTAAGTAACTATGTAACAGCTGAGCTTAGTGACGGGGACAATGATGATGAAAGGGAAGATGTTGAAGCAGATCTCAATCAAGAAGATGATAATGATATAGGTAAATACCAGGGAGGGTATGGACATTGGACTGGAAATTACACTGGCACCCAAAGTTTTATAACAACGTTATATTATTAGTCGGCTTTAAAACTTTGGATACTTAGATAATTTGGATCATGGAATGAAATCGAAGAAGCGGGTTTCGTCGTATTTTCACAGTAGCTTTTCTCTTATTTCTAGCCCCTGCGGCGGGCTCTAACCTTGCGGGGCAATCATTAACATTTACCTAACTTTGAATAAAATAAACTCAAAAGCTACTAAATTAGACGAAACCCACTAATTCGTTATCTTTCCATGATCTGATAGTTTTGTTTATCATCATTGGGTATAAATCGACAGGAAGTTACCCTACATTTTAAAATCTTTGCTATAAAAGAACAAGTTAAAAAAAAAACAAATCTGAATATTTAGATGACTCAGTAACCACTCCTCCTGATGCTATGACAGTTGAAGAACTGGCTCATTTCAACTTTGCCAATGAAGATGATGAAATCCAGGTAAAATGAATTCATTGAGAGGCGAAGAATTCGCGCATTTATTTTACCCATCGTTTATAACCACGTTGAAAAGTTCGAATCTCTACCCTGACCACCTTAAAACTATAAACAACTCCTTACCATGCACAACCAGAACTTTCAAACAAAGGTCGTGAATCAAAGAGTTGGTTATAGTGGAATGTTAGTACCATGGAACGTGGATGTTACTTAACCTAATATCCTTGGGTGTTTGGACAGAGAAGGGTGCATAACAGTCATCCTTAGTTCTCCTGGATTGCTGGACCAGGACCTAGACAGTACACCAAGTCGTAAAGGATCTGGACTGTAATCCCGCCCGTACGAGGTAATCTAGGTAGTACCATGGAACCTTTTACTAATGCTTTTATATCGTCTTCTTTTAGTGTTAATACGGATCATGGAAAGAAAACGAATTACCTAGGGGGTTTCGTCGCAGTAGCTTTTGATAGTTTATTTTATGTTAGGTTAGGTAAATGTTAATGATGATTGGCCCACAGAGTTGGGAAATTGGCCCTGCAGTAGCTTTTGATAGTTTATTTTATGTTAGGTTAGGTAAATGTTAATGATGATTGGCCCACAGAGTTAGGAAATTGGCCCTGCAGGGCTTGAGCTCCCCACAGGAGCTAGAAATAGGAGAAAAGCCACTGTGAAAATACAGTGAAACCCACTACTTCGTTTTCTTTCCATGATCCGTAATTGATATTTAGGATGAAAGTGAGGAAGGTGCTTATATAGAAGAGGATGTGAATGATGATGCAAATATGAATGATGATGAAGAAGGAGATATTATTGTACCGTCCATACAAATAACAGCTGATCATCATAATTAACACAAACGTTAAATCTGGGAAAATATAAAAATGGCTACAAAAACAGTAGGGAGGAATATTTACATTTTCAAAATAGTTTGATTTTTCTGCAAGTAAACTACAGCATTCATTTTTTTACACAAAATATTCTTTTTAATTTATAAACATATTTTTTTGATTTGTAGAAAAATTTGTGGTTTATTGGTTTTTATTTTAGTTCAAATTGTACCCAAAAAGTATTCTTTTTGTACATTTGATAACAAATAAACATACATTAAAAGTATAGGTAAAAAAATGAATAATTTTTTTTATAAATTCTGTTTAAATTAAACCTAATGGTGTAAACTTGTTGTAATTTTATGTAAAAAAAAACACACATAAAAATACATAAAAAAATGTAGGTAATAAAACACATTTGATATGATGATTATATAAATATGTTTGCAGCTTTTCTGTCAAAAAAATATAATGTAATGTGATAAATATTGTAATTTTGGTTGTATTTACAAATTAATTTATTGTAATTTAAAAATTTTCGGCCTAATACCCTATTGGTCTAAAATTTTATATATGTGCATTCAAAAAAAATGTAATTGCATTTTGTTTCTACTATCAGTAAAAAATAAACCCTCCTTCTAAAGGTCGTGATTGTTTACAAAACGTGTTAAATATTGTTTAGTATAATTGTCATTTACTGTATCAGTTAATTTTATTAAAGTTTAAATATTGCATTTTCAGGGATTTTTAGGGATAAGATAAACGATCGATTATTATACACGAATCCTTAATGATGTAATGCCTATTAGTTTGAAACTTTTCAATAAAAGTATCTAGTTTTTTTTATCCAAAAAATAGGGATATAAAACTTTGGATACCAGTGTAATTTACAGTCCATTGTAACCTTCTTCCCTGCGCATTTTACAAGCTTGTCACACCAGAACAGTTTTGTTTACCGCCCATTAACAACTAAAGAATATTTTAAAAAGTAAAACATAACAATCAACATATATTTTTGCTATTTTAATATCATGTAAAATAGATGAGTCACAAATTGAAATATTTCCAATGCATATTGCATTCACAAAACTAGCGATGGTTTAGTAATACCAGCGATGGATTCTTAAAAACAATAGGGTCGCTGCTCGCTGTTAAGGCAAAATTATTTTTGTGAAAAATCCTCTAAAATCGCATAAAAAATCTACAAATATTAAATAAAATCATAAAATGGTTATTAACATAAGATTTGGTTTATTTTTATAGATTTTTTATGTGATTTTAGAAGATTTTTTTTCAAAAACAATTTTCCTCACGAGCGAGCAGCGACCCTAATGTTTATTTAAGAATCCACCTCAGTTAAATTTTTTTTTGTATTTTGTTCAGGCTAACCAGAGCAGAACAAGTTATTATTATAAAGACAATGAAAGTATTTTTAATATCACAATGAGCTTTTCTTTGCAATTTATAGATCATGATTTGAAACATTTTTGTACACAATTATATAAAAAAAACACTTTAATGAGATCAAATATTAGTTAGGAATATTAAATAGAAAACTAAATAGGGGAGGTTATTAATATAGAGATCTCGTAATTCAAGTATCTAGGACTGAAACAACACCAAAAGCAACATATAATTTTTATGTGTTCTAGATACATTACGAGATATCGATAGTAACCCCCCCCCCCATCCTCTTTTGGACGGTGTAGTTTATAGTGTTAGTTTTTGCCACTGCATTTCTCAATTCTTCTTGTGATCTTATATTATTGTATTTTAATTTCTGATACTTATTTAGTATTTTATCTGGAAAAAAAATTGTTGATTACAAGAGGCCTAAAGCTCGACATATAAAGGATTTTTATTGTTTAATTCGTTTACTAAACCCTAAGATTTTATGTTTTAATTTAGACTTTTTCAATAAAGTCGATATTCATTAAGAAAGAGGTTTGAAGGGTTCAGCAATTTAGATATTTGAAGGAGTAGGAGGGAAAGTAAGATAAATAGCCTAAAACAACGCCAAAGACTTTAATCAAAAAGTAAAATAACTTGAAACCCTTTTCAGGACCCTTTTATATGTTGTAGAAGCAATTAAAATCTTAAGTTAAAGACAATAAACCTTACTGTGTTACATAATAAAAAATTGATATATACATTAGGACATATAAGTTAGAAGGAATTTTAATGTTAGAGGGAGATTTGAAATCTGCATCAAATTTTAAGGATTTTTTATAAAATTCGTTTTTTGTATAATTCTTTAAAGTGGAAATACAATTTAAGTTCATAAATTTTGACCAATAGGATAGGTGGATTGAAAACTACCTGCGCTCTAATTGGTTGAATGATTTGCGACACTTAAGCTTCTCCAATCAGAGCGCAGATAATTTTCAATCCAACAATCACAGATGTCAAAATTAAATAACTTAAATTGTATTTCCGCTTTTAGATAAAGAATTACACACAAAAACGAATTTTATAAAAAAAAATCCTTAAAATTTGATGCAGATTTCAAATCTCCCTCTAACATTCACATTCTTTCCAACTTATATATCGTAATATGCATACCTATGCATTTATCTATTATGCGATAATAAAAGTAATAAATTGCTGAACTCTCCTCATGTCAATGAACAGCCCCCTTTATGTTATTGTGTTATGATATAAAAAAATCTGTGTTAGTATTAATTAAAGGCATTCCTACAAATATTAGTTTTACATCACAAGTAATTAATCTTTATGTTTTATATTTGTTTACTATATGTTTATTTAATAAATCTATGTTGTAAAAAAAAAGTATTTTTTTCGTAGAGCAGCTACTCTGTCTTTTATAATTGTTTGGTCTGCCTACTTTTTTTTGTGTAATATAGTCACGGTTCTGTTTTTAAAAATTATTACCTACTTTATGGTAATATCTTGATCTTGGCTATTTTGACACTGTTTTTTTATAATTAGGTGCGATACAACGGTTATTTTTTTCGTGAATTTACACGTTTGAACATTTCGATTTCAAACTTTGCATGAAGATTTCTATAAAAGTTATGTACGAATTAGGAAGCGTAGCAACTCTATAATCTTGTCCTGAATTTCTCAAGTCAGTTTAAAATGATTTTTAACTTTATGACAACAAAATTTTGTATGATATGAATATCCTATTATTCTGATTTTAAATTTTGCTTTATTACATAATTTTATGTGTGTTGGTACTACATTCCAATTCTAAAATCTACCCAGCCTAATAATAGGTAGGAATTGTACTGTGATAACATAAATGAATATTTATACCAAATTAAACCAAGAAAAAAAAATAATGCAGTGAATCAGAATTGATCTATATAAATCAGGGATAGGGAAATTGGCTGGAAACAGGGATAAGTGTTAGGAAACCTGGCCATAAATTAGGTCCCGGCATAGTTTTGAAAGGGATAATGTGACTTTTACCATTTCCTAATTAAATGAAGTCATTGGCGGACGGCTCCTATTGACTACCGCCCTAAACCAATAGTGTTCGGTAATTTGGGCTTGTTTTGTACCAACCAATAGGCAACTGGCGGATGCCAATATAAAAAACGGGGCAAAGTGCGCATCATAGAAAAATTTCAAAACACAAACAAATTTCTGCTTCTAAAATAAAAATAATAAGACATAAACAAGTAATGTTTGATCACAACAGCTTATTTTCAAATCTGCTTAGAGTTGCACAATCAGTAAAAGGAAACTATAGAAAAAAACAAAAATGGAGGAATTTTAAAAAATAAGGTCCATATTTGGAAGGTAAATTGACAAACAAATTTTCTCCTGTCAATATATCCACGTATATCCTACATTCAATGTATGTATATTCAATATTAATGCAGTAATATGCTATGCAATAATATCGTATTCAAATAAACATGCATTATATTATTATTCAGTATTTTGGTAAAAAATTGAAGAGCATGGTTCATATGTCTAACCCAGCAGGGCTACCTAATACCAATATAGCCATATCTGACCTGAAACAAAGACCTGGGGAGAGTTACATACAGCTCCTGCCCCCTATATCCTTTTTATGTATAAATCTAACCTGACCAAAACAAACTGAGAATTATTTTCAATTAATTTTATAAATAAAGGAATGTGGTTTTTGTGCTCAACAAGGCACATTGATGGAAACCGACGAATCAATTACTTCATTAATTATTTATCCTCTGCACTTTTTATTACCATCATAATACGTTGCGCAACTTCTCTATAAGTATGGTCTGTCTGTTTGTTCTTAATCTTTAATATTCAATCAGACACAAAATATTTTGTTTATATTTTTCTGAGCAATACCATATCTTAATAAATAAAACTTTTAATTTCAGGCTTGTTATAGTTATCCAGGGATCTAAAGGGATAAATTAATGTAGATCCCCAATGGTAATTGATATACATAACTACCCCTTTTGTAGATGACAATAAGTGGTTGAAACGTGTGGACATTCAACCTAATGAACCAACCAATCAAAAAATCCCAGAATAATGTTTCAGGATAAAGGAAAAGGTCAATATTATTTAGAGATAAAGAAATGGGTAAATATTATCCATGGAAAAAGGAATAGGTCAATATTAATAATGAATAAAAGAATAGGTAAATATTAATCAGGGATAGATTAATTGGTAAATCTTATTCGATGATATAGGAATAGGTCAATATTATTCAGGGATAAAGGAATAAGTCAATATTATTCAGGAATAAAGGAATAGGTCAATATTATTCAGGGATAAAGGAATAGGTCAATATTATTCAGAGATATCCTATGACATTATCTGTAGGGTAGGTTATTGTACAGCATAATGATTGAATTGTTCACTAATTAATTTCACATGTTATGTCATATTATTGTAAATCGGATGGGTCAACGGCATCAAGTCTTCGGCCAATCCGAATAGTCAGTGGACTATTTTCTCCAATGCAATATTGTACTATTAAACTTCCTGAAATAAATTATTATTATTATTATTATAAAGGAATAGATCAATATTACTCAGGGATAAAGGAATAAGTCAATATTATCCAGGAATAAAGGAATAGGTCATTATTATTCAGGGATAAAGGAATAGGTCAATATTATTCAGGGATAAAGGAATAGGTCAATATTATTCAGGGATAAAGGAATAGGTCAATATTATTCAGGGATAAAGGAATAGGTCAATATTATTCAGGGATAAAGGAATAGGTCAATATTATTCAGGAATAAAGGAATAGGTCAATATTAACCAGGGAAAAAGGAATAGGTAAATATTATTAAGGGATAAAGGAATAGGTAAATATTATCCTTATACTAAAGTAACAGGATGTCTGTGTGTTTGTGTGTCTGTACCAAAGGATCTCGCTAACCGCTGAACCGATCGGGTTCTCCTTAACAGGGTAGCTTGCCATAGGTCCCGGGAAATCTAAAATAACAAATTGAGTTATTAAATTCGACTCTCTCCTCCTCAAGTGCCCCTAGAGGCCTCTAGGGGCGTAGCCGCTAGTTAAGGGATAAAGGATTAGGTAAATATTATTCAGGGGTAAAGGAATAGGGCAATATTATTCAGGAATAAAGGAATAGGTCAATATTATTCAGGAATAAAGGAATAGGTAAAATTTATTCAGGGATAAAGGAATAGGTAAATATTATTCAGGGATAAAGGAATAGGTAAATATTATTCAAGGATAAAGGAATAGGTAAATATTATTCAGGGATAAATGAATAGGGCAATATTAACCAGGGATAAAGGAATAAGTCAAAATTAACCAGGGATAAAGGAATAGGTCAATATTAATCAGTGATAAAGGAATAGGTAGATATCATTCAGGGATAAAGGAATATGTCAATATTAACCAGGAATAAAAAAATAGGTCAATTTTAACCAGGGATAAAGGAATAGGTCAATTTTAACCAGGGATAAAGGAATAGGTCAATTTTAACCAGGGATAAAGGAAAAAGTCAATTTTAACCAGGGATAAAGGAAAAGGTCAATATTTTTTAAGGATAAAGGTATAGGTTAATATTATTCAGGGATAAAGGAATAGGTAAATATTATTCAGGGATAAAAGAATAGGTAAATATTATTCAAGGATAAAGGAATAGGTCAAAATTAACCAGGGATAAAGGAATAGGTCAATATTAACCAGGGATAAAGGAATAGGTCAAAATTAACCAGGGATAAAGGAATAGGTCAATATTAATCAGTGATAAAGGAATAGGTAGATATCATTCAGGGATAAAGGAATATGTCAATATTAACCAGGAATAAAGGAATAAGTCAATATTATCCAGGAATAAAGGAATAGGTCATTATTATTCAGGGATAAAGGAATAGGTCAATATTATTCAGGGATAAAGGAATAGGTCAATATTATTCAGGGATAAAGGAATAGGTCAATATTATTCAGGGATAAAGGAATAGGTCAATATTATTCAGGAATAAAGGAATAGGTCAATATTAACCAGGGAAAAAGGAATAGGTAAATATTATTAAGGGATAAAGGAATAGGTAAATATTATCCTTATACTAAAGTAACAGGATGTCTGTGTGTTTGTGTGTCTGTACCAAAGGATCTCGCTAACCGCTGAACCGATTGGGTTCTCCTTAACAGGGTAGCTTGTCATAGGTCCCGGGAAATCTAAAATAACAAATTGAGTTATTAAATTCGACTCTCTCCTCCTCAAGTGCCCCTAGAGGCCTCTAGGGGCATAGCCGCTAGTTAAGGGATAAAGGATTAGGTAAATATTATTCAGGGGTAAAGGAATAGGGCAATATTATTCAGGGATAAATGAATAGGGCAATATTAACCAGGGATAAAGGAATAGGTCAAAATTAACCAGGGATAAAGGAATAGGTCAATATTAATCAGTGATAAAGGAATAGGTAGATATCATTCAGGGATAAAGGAATATGTCAAAATTAACCAGGAATAAAGAAATAGGTCAATTTTAACCAGGGATAAAGGAATAGGTCAATTTTAACCAGGGATAAAGGAATAGGTCAATTTTAACCAGGGATAAAGGAAAAAGTCAATTTTAACCAGGGATAAAGGAAAAGGTCAATATTATTTAAGGATAAAGGTATAGGTTAATATTATTCAGGGATAAAGGAATAGGTAAATATTATTCAGGGATAAAAGAATAGGTAAATATTATTCAAGGATAAAGGAATAGGTCAAAATTAACCAGGGATAAAGGAATAGGTCAATATTAACCAGGGATAAAGGAATAGGTCAAAATTAACCAGGGATAAAGGAATAGGTCAATATTAATCAGTGATAAAGGAATAGGTAGATATCATTCAGGGATAAAGGAATATGTCAATATTAACCAGGAATAAAGGAATAAGTCAATATTATCCAGGAATAAAGGAATAGGTCATTATTATTCAGGGATAAAGGAATAGGTCAATATTATTCAGGGATAAAGGAATAGGTCAATATTATTCAGGGATAAAGGAATAGGTCAATATTATTCAGGAATAATGGAATAGGTCAATATTAACCAGGGAAAAAGGAATAGGTAAATATTATTAAGGGATAAAGGAATAGGTAAATATTATCCTTATACTAAAGTAACAGGATGTCTGTGTGTTTGTGTGTCTGTACCAAAGGATCTCGCTAACCGCTGAACCGATCGGGTTCTCCTTAACAGGGTAGCTTGTCATAGGTCACGGGAAATCTAAAATAACAAATTGAGTTATTAAATTCGACTCTCTCCTCCTCAAGTGCCCCTAGAGGCCTCTAGAGGCGTAGCCGCTAGTTAAGGGATAAAGGATTAGGTAAATATTATTCAG
The DNA here is from genome assembly GCF_053477335.1 of Acartia tonsa. NCBI lineage: Eukaryota > Metazoa > Arthropoda > Copepoda > Calanoida > Acartiidae > Acartia > Acartia tonsa. The sequence continues at coordinate 33,194,443 of NC_137269.1, read as the reverse complement.
GGGTAAAGGAATAGGGCAATATTATTCAGGAATAAAGGAATAGGTCAATATTATTCAGGAATAAAGGAATAGGTAAAATTTATTCAAGGATAAAGGAATAGGTAAATATTATTCAGGGATAAATGAATAGGGCAATATTAACCAGGGATAAAGGAATAGGTCAAAATTAACCAGGGATAAAGGAATAGGTCAATATTAATCAGTGATAAAGGAATAGGTAGATATCATTCAGGGATAAAGGAATATGTCAATATTAACCAGGAATAAAGAAATAGGTCAATTTTAACCAGGGATAAAGGAATAGGTCAATTTTAACCAGGGATAAAGGAAAAAGTCAATTTTAACCAGGGATAAAGGAAAAGGTCAATATTATTTAAGGATAAAGGTATAGGTTAATATTATTCAGGGATAAAGGAATAGGTAAATATTATTCAGGGATAAAAGAATAGGTAAATATTATTCAAGGATAAAGGAATAGGTCAAAATTAACCAGAGATAAAGGAATAGGTCAATATTAACCAGGGATAAAAGAATATGTCAATATTAATCAGTGATAAAGGAATAGGTAGATATCATTCAGGGATAAAGGAATATGTCGATATTAACCAGGAATAAAGGAATAGGTCAATTTTAACCAGGGATAAAGGAATAGGTCAATTTTAACCAGGGATAAAGGAATAGGTCAATTATAACCAGGGATAAATGAAAAAGTCAATTTTAACCAGGGATAAAGGAAAAGGTCAATATTATTTAGGGATAAAGTAATAGGTCAATATTAACCAGGGATAAAGGAACAGGTAGTTATTATTCAGGGATTAAGGAATAGATCAACATTCATCAGAGATACAGAATTATCATGGATAAAGGAATATGTAACTATTAATCAGGGAAAAGGAATAGTGTCCAATATTGATCAGGAATACAGGAACAGGTAATCAGGGATAAAGAAACAGGTCAATATTAATCAGGGATATATAAATAGGCCAATATAAATATGGGATATAAATAGGTCAATGTTATTTTGAAATAGTTACCTTATTAATAGTGATATATAATATAATATATAGACTAGATGGTTGATTATAAAGCAGTGTTTAGTCATGTATATCATTTAACCATGACTTTAGAGACACTACCTTATCTATATCTATATAGTGTAGATGGTTGTTAATAAAGCAGTGTCTACTCTAGTCATGAGATTATATAACCATGACTATAGGGACACTACCTTATCTATAGTTATAATATAAAATATATAGTGTAGATAGTTGATAATAAAGCAGTGTCTACTCTAGTCATGTATATTATATAACCATGACTATAGAGACACTACCTTATCCATATAGTTATATGAAATATATAGTGTAGATGGTTGATAATCAAGCAGTGTCTACTATAGTCATGTATATTATATAACCATGACTATAGAGACACTACCTTATAAATAATTAGAAATGGCTAGTTCCTGGGAATGTAAGTAGCAAACACATGATCATAATTCAAAGAACATTAACCAGTGATTAAAAAAGCTAAAGAAATCAGCAAGTAATGTTCTATGAATTAAGATAATAAACTTTCTCCAGAAAAACCAATGATATCAAATACAGAAAGCATAATACATGAATTTTAAGGAAACTGTCGAAAAATTAGTAAATTCCAAAAAGATCATTAAAATGTGATATCATATTTAAGTTATATCACCATTAAATAACCCAAATTCAAATGTTTGAATATAATTAATAAACTCTGACATCATTAGTTTATATACTGCTAGACCTAACATACAAGTGAGGGATGCGCGCTAGCAACCAGCGGTCAAATTATTCAGCGCATTTGTGGCGGTCAAGTTAAACCAGATTTTCACAGCTTTGGCGGTCAAATTTAAACGACAAAATTTCAATTGAAAAAATAGTGGAGATCCCAATTCGTTTGGTGGATGGGTAAACTTACTTTTACCCCAGTTTATACCAACATTGACATTAATTCGAAAAAAATCACGAAACATATATTTCTTTCAACTGTCGTTGGGGGGCAACACAAAGTAAAATTGACGACCTCAGCTCTTCATCTGCACCCCAAATATCATTTTAGATTTATGCCGTTTGTTGGTTATACCTTATTCCTGCCCCCCCCCCCCCTTCATTCTCTTTTTCCTTTTAGGTAAACTATATTTCCCAGGATGGGCTATTAAGATTAAGCCTATGGATGGATAAAGGCTATTTTCATCTCTTTCATACCCATTCAAATACAGAGCACCTACTAGATGCTAGGGGAGCAACCACTAGTATAATTTTTAAGAACAACTTTAGAATTATATCTATTATAAATGTTAGATTTACAAATCCATTTTAATAAGCAAATCATCTCTATTATGTATACATAAATGTTCTCTGCTTATCTAGTTTGTTAAGATTCACTCTTATGGATGTTGTCATCCTTGTTCTTTATGCCAGTTACTAGCATAATTATTTTTACCTGCTAATCCGAATTTTCTAGAGTATACTAGTTTCTATAAAACTTTGATAATTGTCATTATTTTTATATTATCCTCTGAAAAGTTCTAATAGTTATTTATCGCATCGTATTATAGACAGCTTTCCGCGGATATTAAAATGACAAATTATAATATTATAAAAAGATTTGTTAGCCACGAGGGGCCGAAGGCCTGAGCTAACTTAATTGAAGTACATAAGGTTTTTGTTGAAAATTCTCTTTAGTACAATGCTATACAAGATTTTTCAATATGGCTGACAATCGGTTCAAATCAATCGGTCTCAGAAGTTTATTAACACACTCAATGTTAGTCTAATTTTTGTATTTGTGACAAAAGGGATATATAAAATAATCCAAAATAAAAGGTTTTCATGTCCGTCCGTAAATATTGTTAATTTTGGAAAGTTATAATTGTCCTATCAATTTCAAACTCCTAAGTGAACTGGAAGAGAAGAAAATATCATCTTTCAGTGATGTCTCTACAAAGGCCAAATCCTAAGAAAAATGTAGAACTATTGTGCATGGCCTATGCTCTGGAAGGAAGAGATAAATGGTAATGAATGAATTTCAAACATGATGATTAATGTAATATTCAAGCGAAGCACCTTTGTAATTAAGTCTAAAATGTAAGCATTTTTATTTTTTAGCTTAGCTTTTAAGGCTTGTTATCCTTCTTAAGATAATAAAAGTAGGAATAAGTAATACTTTTGAAAAATTAACATGAGAATTTTTGGTCTAATGCTTAAGAAAATTGCTGGTCCGTATGACTTGTAATATATTGTGGTAGTTTTAGGCTATTTAACCGACCTTCCTCTCGAGGCTAGGGGCGAAGCAACCAAAAATAAAATTCTATGAAGTTTCTGATTCAAACTAAAGAAGCCTTATTTGAAACTGTGTATCTTTTATTTATACAAAAACACACCCAGACTTTTCTTCAAAAACAAAATCATTCAAACATTTCAATCTAAACAAGGATGATAACATCCATAAAAGCTCAAAAATTAAGAGTCCCTTTTTTTCTTACATCTTTTTTCTATTTTTTCCATATTATTTTTGAAAGTGTGCATTATCTATGTTTTGATTGGGCTGATTGAATCGTCCGATTTCTTTTAAACTCCAACATAATAAATAAAAGTAAACGAAAAAATCTACATAAACCTGTCATAAAATTGATTAAATATGGAATACTCCATATATAATCGTACTGAAATTACACGTTCAAAATTATGATTGTAGGATTATTAAATGTTATATTAATGTAGTTGTCAAAAAAGCTAAATATCGGCAATAAGGTTATGATCATAGAGTTGCTACGCAGTTTAAATTTTACCTGACTGTTACACAAATCATCATGCAAAGTTTGAAAGCAGCCGGCCGATTCTAACATGCCTAAATTAATGATTAACGCAAAACATAGAAATAGTGCTTTTTAAAAATAGAAGGATAAAAAAAGTGAGCAAGGGAAAAACATTGGGCTCTTATGAAAGAGAAAAATAGAGAGATAGAGAGAGAATAAGACACTAATTGAAAGAGAAGGAGGAGTTAGACAGAGAGCGAGACATAAGAAAAGAGAGAGGGAGATAGAGAGGGAGAGAGTAAGAGAGAGGTATGGCTGTATAAAGTATCGTCCTACCGCATAAGAGAACTGCAAAATCCAAATGTTTCGGTCTAACTAAAACTATAAACTTGAAAAGGAATAATTTCTCCACAATTCTGCAGTATAGAGTATATAGTTACTATACTCAAGTAGTAGAACAAAGTTATTTGCTGGGGAAGGAGGCTGTCTGTCTGTCTGTATGTCTGTCTGTCAGTGGTGCGTAATGTTTTTCTAGCCCACAGACAAAAGTGATTTGTGGTTTGTAATGCAGTGAAAAAGAAAATATGAATGTCACATTTTTGTTACAAAATATATGTAGAAGAAATAAGTTTCAATTGGTTGAAATAATGTGTGTGTTTTTTTTATTAAAGAAATATTAAAAATGTTTTAATAATGTTAATTATGTATTAAAATAAAACTTTGTAAGGATAGTTACAAATATTAAAATTTAGAAACTTAAAAAAAAAATTTCAAGAAAATGTTTTGGTGTTTCTGTTTTCACTAAAATTATATTTTGATATATCATCTAATGACAATGAAATGTATTTATCAAATGAAAAAAAAATGGATAAAATTGTAAAAAGTTTATAAATATTTTGGAAAATACCTAACACAAAAATAAAAAAAATATTTTCTATAAATAAACGTGAAGATAAAAACAAATAACTTTGATATGGCAAGTTTTGTTATTTACTAAGTATATTTGCGATTACTTTTATTTAATGAAATCTTCCAATTTTAAACATTTACAAAACAGCCTGCTTTATTGCATCAAGATCCATGACAGATCAATATAGGAAATAAACGTCTATAAATGAGCTCGAGTCTTCCAATGGTAAAGTGTTTAAAACTCATAGTGCTCCAATAATCCTCATTAAACTCTCATTGACCAAAGCGATAAGACCTTTATTCTATTTGTTTATGGAATGAATTAAGTTTTTTACTTCATGTAGATATTTGAATAACATTGAAGTATATAATCCTTATTTCATAAATAAAAAATACACGTTCATAATAGAGTAAATCTAAGAAAACTCTATTTTAAAAGAATTTGATTGTGGCGACACTTCCTTTGTGTTAAAATATTAAAACTAAAGTTTTAATCATATTAACCCTTTGGTGATGGTAATGTGAAAAAAATATAATTGGAAAAATCTTTTTAAAATCATTTAAATTAATAAATATTTACTTCTTTCTTTTAGATAGTAATGGCAGGGGAGGAAAATTTATTTATTGAAAAATAGTTAAATAGATATGTACTTATAGAAAACTAGCCAATAGCGATATAGTTATATTGAGCCAACTCTAGTCTAAACAATATTTATATAAAAGTAACAGGATCTGTGTCTGTCTGTAGAATAACCGTAACCGCTGGAATGATATGGTTCACCTTTACAATGTAGGCTCTCATGGGTTCTGGAAAGGTTTATAATTATTTTAGGGGAGGGTATCACTACCCTCCCAAAATTAATTATAAGGGTGGTCAAATTTCGCCCCCCCCCCCCGATAATTTTTTTAAAATTTTCTTTTCAAAACTAAAATTAGAAATGGGGGATAGTCAATTTGACAAATAGAAAAGAGCCGTCAAAAGCTGTATTTTTTTTGCCGTTTTTTATGCCATTCAAATCTCAGTTAAAGCAATTTTAAAGTCCCCAAAGGAGTAAAAAATTATTTTTTTTTGTAAGGGGGGGATTCTCATTTTTTTGTCCCACCCCCTAAGAAATAGTTATAAACCTTCCCGGGACCTATGAGAAGCTACCCTTTTAAGGAGAACCCGATCGGTTCAGCTGTTAGCGAGATCCTTCGGTACAAACAAACACACAAACATACAAACACACAGACACAGAAACATCCTGTTACTTTAGTATAAGGATTCCGTGGTTATTAATCTTCAGGAACAAGAGATAAATAATGAAAATTAACATTGCAATTTATTTATTTTATTCGGTATTAACTTAATTCCCTGTTATGTTTCACAGTTATGTTTTTGAGAATGCCATAATTTTTTTTCAATTAAAAAAAATTGTACATAACCCTCTAATTTTAGGAGTTATTAGGTTTTAAATGTAATATATTGGGAATGAAAGGATTGTAGATTAAATATCCAACTTTTAATCCTTACTTCTTGATAATTATCGCACAAAAACCAAAACAAAAAAACAACAGAAATAGAAACGGGGAAACAGTCAGAGATTTAAAGGAATAAGACAATGGCGTATAAATTATCTTACATCCCCAATGATGATATTTAAAATCACCTTTTCTGTAGATGACTATTAGTGGTTGAACCGTTTGGATACTCATCTTAATGAACCAACCAATCATAATTCAACAAAGTCCCCAAAGTTGTTAAAGAATAAGAAAACATTGTTATAAAATCTTGGGAACCCGAGTAATAAACTTGCCAGTGTTCCCTCCCTCCCTGGGAAATAATTTATATTGTCGTATCTACTTTATAACTAAAACTAGCGTCTTCGCCCATAGCCTCTAGGGGCTTTGCCCCAAAAGACGGACAGACATCGTTCTACCTTATAACTAAATTCCACAAATATGATGATTGAAATAAAATTGATTGAGTTATCCACTGGATTAAAAATTTTATAAATTTATGTTAAAAGTGTCTTAACAATTTTCCCTCAGGGCCATATCTCTAGCATAAAACCTACTCTGGATCAAAATAACTTACCTAAAACTTTAAAACAATCGGTTCAGCAGTTTTTGATACCTTGTCATAAATACAGACAGAAATCCAGTTTTAGATAAATGAATAAATTTATACTAAAACCGCTGTTTTCTTTGATTTTGTCATCCTTGTTTGAGTAAGACATGAAAATTATTAATATAAGTCTGCTTACAAACTTAGAAATAACAAAATATAAAAATAGTTATTTATCGCATCATACTGTAAACAGTTTTTCGTGGATATAAAAATCTATAATTATAAATTTCAAGTTTTATTAGTCCCGAGAAAGCAAGGGCTAACAAACTGGTTTTTGATTATTTTATATGACATTGTCCTATCCGAGTGCATTTCTGATAAAATTGTAAAATTCTGCTCTTGACAGTTTAGGAATAAAAATAATTATATAACTATTATGATTATCAAATTAATTATTGGACAATAGACAATAAAATTATACATATTTTTAACAGCGAAGCTATTCTAAATTGTGTTCTGTACGTCACAACGTAATCCCCTCCTCCCCTTGTTCATCCTTTGAGATAAACATTTAGATATTTTTTTGGGGCATGATAGAATTGTCTGATCTTCATGAAATTTTGTGTATTTTTTATTATATTCTTTCCAAAAATTCTTGCAGCGAAACTGATCCACAAGTTTGCCCAAAAAATATTCGTACGTTTATTTGGAGCTAAGCACTTTATTCTCCTCGATTCTGGTTTAAATATCGAAAAGTTGGTGTCAACATTTGGACGCGCTCAGCGCACTACCTTGGCAAACCCTGTGCACGAAAATCCCCTTAACAAACCCTTCTGTTAAAATTCATTTTGAACTAGATTTAACATTAAACACGTACGGAAATTGTGTCTAAAAAGCTGCCTTGCTGCAACAAATATATGAAGAAAAGTTTTCAAATATATTTCAAGTCGGAGGGATAAAATATTTATCTTCTGTTTAAAATTGAATCATCCACTTTATTTCCCTGTTTCTTATACTTGTAAAAAGGCCGACAACATCCATAAAAGCGAAGCTCTAAAATTAGATTAAACATAAACATAAAAACGAGAGGGGAGGGGGATTTGCTCAATAGGTTAATTTGTGTAAAGCGTTAGAATGACCTACAGCAGGCTTGGTTTCATTTGGGTCCTACACCTCTCCATGCACCTTGAAAAATACTCCGCGTTTTCATGGCTGTGTAAAGCGTCCTCCATTTGCCCTGTAGACAACCAATCCTTTGATTGCATGACCTTTGTCTTAGAAGTCCTAACTTTGCATGGTAGTGAGTTGCGCCTGTTTTGGGCCAAGGCATTCCCCCTGCCCTAAATATTTATGTCGCGCACATCACATAAGAACCTTTTTTTAATATTCTTAGTTATGACGAGTTGTAAAGCCGAGATTCAAACCTATCACATTCCCGACGACGAGCGAATGCGCAAAATGTTGAGCCTGCACAGTCGTTGGTTTTTAAGAGAAGAGGCATACATTCAACTTGTCAACTCTGAATTGTGATCAATGCAAAATTCTTAAAACTTGCAGTGTTTTTGCATTATTGTCTAAATAAGATAATTACAACAATCATGTTTTTTATAGTGTTTTTTTCCTATAATTCCATGACAATTATCAATAAAATTAGCGCAGCATGATAAAATTAGGTTTACTGCAGTCGCATGTACATTTCAAAGTTATTGAGTAGATTTACTACAAACAAGGATGACAACAACAATAAAAGCGAAGCACTGAAACGTTAGGACAAACGGACATTAACATTAGTATAGTGTCAGAACTGAATAATCAGAATATAAATGTATAAGGTCAAAGCAAAATTGTAAGAAAACTTGTTGAAAAACTGCATGATACAGGATAATGTTTATGGACATACTTACATTTTTAGGTCTTGATTACAGAGTTGCTTTGCTTATTACATTATACTTTGTTGTCCCAGGAATCAATATACCAAAAATGATTATAGAGTTGCTACGCTTTCTAAATCGTACCTAACTATTACAGGAATCACCATGCAAAATTTGAAATCGATAGGACAATTCAAACAGGCCTAAATTAACGAAAAAAGCTATCCGTTAAGGACGGACGTACGGACGGACCGACCCTAATTATAGAAAAGCTTTAAAAAATGTACATAAACGAATAAACCCTAAAGTTGGTTCTTAACACCTGAGAATTGAAGTTTTGATTTGCTTTATTCTTTTCATTTCCTTTATTGTGCAAAAGTTAAATCTTATTTCATAAATTGTATTCCAAATCATCGTAGAAAAAGGAAAAAAAGAAATCTATAGAAAAACATTAGTAGGTATAAAAGGATATAAAAAAAGATGAATTTTTTTTGTTGATAAATAGGTACTACATGTATATATTTGCAGCATGATAAAAAAGAACCAAGTAAGATTTCCCCAGACTGACATTTCAAATTATAGACCAACTTCGCTCATTTTATATAAATAAAATTTTCAAATTACCTTTTGTTTCAGGGGTCTAAAGGGATAAGACAACCAACAAATAAAAATTTTATTGAAACAAATCCTAAAGTTATTGCCAACGAATATGAAAACGTTTTTATAAAACTTTAGGGACTAGTGGAATAAACAGCCCATTGTCCCCTCTCACCCTTAATTTTACAAAACCATTAGATACTGTATATCTTTACATTTTGGCATCTAAATCACAAAAATTTAACATTTTATAACTATTTTTTTGGAAGACCAAATTTCTAATTAAAAATTAGATATTTGTAAACACAAAATGAATATATTTTATTTTTTTTGCAAAAAAAATAATATTTTGTTTCTGCGAAAATGTAAATTTCTGCTAAAATTTGAGCTAATTTGATTTCACCACATTTGTTTGTCAGAAATTTAATCAAATATATTATTTTACAGTTAAAATTTGAATTCATAAGTTTTGTAAAAGTATTTAAATTTTTCATCTATCTCTTTCAAAAAGTTGTGAGGGCTCGGCAGCTGCGCTTAAGCCTATGTGAAATTGACATTTTATACCTTTAAATACAGGTGGAAATATAAAGCTGTTCTAAACAGACAATCCATCTTTTAGGAATTTCTTTTCTCGTATTCATTCGAATCCGGTGGATAGGAACCGGTTCTTATCCATCCGAAAAAAGTATGTCTAGCATCGTATTATATTCAGCTTTCTACGAATATAAAAATATACAATCATAAGATTTAAACCAGTTTTTTTAGCCAGTGCCTTCGGCACCTTGGGGCTAAAAAAACTGGTTTTAATCTTATAATTGTACATTCTATATCCGCAGAAAGCTGTTTATAAAACGATGCGAGTAATAACTATTCTTTGACGCAAGTGGGTTTAAATTCGAGGCTGAGCCGCGGCTGCCCAACCCTGCTAGAAAGTTGTATATCCATTTATCTATCTGTCTGCCTGAATCTTAAAATCTTGCAAACAGCGGGAACGGATGTTCCTACCTTTCAGAGAATATCCATACAAATTGCATTATGGTTTAAGGCTATATACAATCCCAAACCGTACTTAACCCACCAACCCCAAAAAATGAGTTGGAGCCCCTAAAGACTGGAGGCGGTTGAACCAATGACAGTGCAATAAATAACATCAATCGTTACAAATAGAGAATATTGAAAGGGGTATATATATGTAATAATAAAATATAAAAAGTTATTTTGTTAATATTATTTTTTTTTCTCGTATTCATTCGAATCCGGTGGATAGGAACCGGTTCTCATCCATACGAAAAAACTATGTCTAGCATCGTATTATATCCAGTTTTCTACGAATATAGAAATGTACAATCATAAGATTAAAACTAGTTTTTTTAGCCGGTGCCTTACGAAAAAACTATGTCTAGCATCGTATTATATCCAGTTTTCTACGAATATAGAAATGTACAATCATAAGATTAAAACTAGTTTTTTTAGCCGGTGCCTTCGGCACCACGGGGCTAAAAAAAATAGTTTCAATCTTATAATTGTACATTCTATATCCGCGGAAAACCGTTTATAATACGATACGAGAAATAACTATTATAAAATTTTTTTTCTTGATTTCTGGTTCTTTTATCTTCACTTTCATGAATGTTGTCATTCTTGTTTGACTATTGATCCTTAGAAGTTTTTATCTTTGCAACTAAGTAGGTAAATCCGTCGCTCAATTAAATACAAATTGGAAACACGGATGATAATATGCAAAATTGATTTTAACTAGTTTTTTTGAAAATAGCCTAATTAGCATAATATCTGTGCTGTTTCAGTAAAGAATTCTAGGTCATATATATTTTTGATGCTTATGTTAAGTTAGGTTAGGTTGAGTGATGGTTACTAGAAATCCTCATGATTAGAACTCGATTTAGCGACTATAGAAAAGTTGAAACTAAGAGAGAAAAATTTAACATTGAAGATCTCAAAATGGCATGAAAAAAAATATACTGATTAACTAACTGGTCCTAACTGTAGAAGATAATTGTTGTTTAAAACATGCAAACTTTCAATTTCCAAGAAGATTTAATCTAAAGATAGATTGATTTATGAGATGTCTAAAGCAAGGGCGAGCAAATGATTTTGATTAAGGTGGTTACATTTGACACCTTCCCCCTCCTGGGAAACCAGATAAAAAATCTTATTATCACGATAAGGATGATATATTTCCCCTCATGTGTTTGCATTTTATTTCTGTTTTCCAGCATGTATACATATTTGTTATTAAGATGTATATCTCTATGATAAGGGGAAGCTTTCTATGGTTCATGTACATATTTATGATACTGTCGAAAAAAATCTTATTTTTCGGGATGCTTGATATAGTTATAAAAATGCTACTCTTAAAATAGTGTGTCTTACATTAGAAATAAAAATTAAAGAAACATAACTGCTCAATATCGACGTATATGGTATGAATGTAGAAAGACCCAACTTAAAAAACAAACACTAAAAACTATAAGTGATTAAATTCTTATTATAAACCTTAAGTTAATGCAAATAATCTATCATCCTTTACTTTATCAAATTAAGTAGATATATTGAGGACCTTTTTCGTCTGCTAGCAAATTGTTTTCTGCTCTTTTGTAGCGACTTGGCTGTGTTAATATTTCGGACGTTGTTGGATGATTTTCATGACCCAATTGAAATTAGGCACAGGGTCCTCGGGAAGGAGTCATACAATTATATAACCATTAGAGTAAAACACAAGAGGGAAAAAGGGTTTAATAACTGTATCTCCTCATTGCAACCCCCTTGTGCAACCTTACTATTGGGTCATTGAAAATCAACCAATAATGTCGCTTATATTAACTTTAACACAGGATGCTGTAAGTATTGGTGCAAAAAATGGGGACGAATTTCAAATTGATTTGACGGGGCTGGTTTTTTTACGTCACAAGTGAAGGGAAAACCCCATCTCTTTTCTAGGGGGTTTCTTTACCCCTTTCCTTTTTTTCCCTTCACCTGTGACGTAAAAAAATCAGCCCCGTCAAATCAATTTGAAATTCGCCCCCATATTTTGCACCAATACTTACAGCATCTTAACACAGCCAAGTAGCAGAAAATAATTTAGATGCAGACTAAAGATGTCCTTGAAATAGGAAGGGAGGTACGTGTCTGTATATAAATCTATACTATAGATCTGTTATTTAACCCCTTCCCCCTCTATTGTTTTACTTTAATACAAGGACAATTAGGTTCAAAAAGAGTAAAGCTGTTCGAAAAAAAAGTAATATATACAGTCAACCATTGAGAAATTATAAAGAGAAATCAGACAATTTAAAAAAGAAAAAGTTGTAAGGACATAAACAAAGGGGGAAAATAAAAAAAAGTAGAGAATGTTTTAGTCCAAATATAGGTAGATAGTGATAATTATGTATGAAAATACAGAAAATATAGTACAAAAAAGAGAAAGCGGGCACTTGGACCGACCTGAGACAAAAAATACTTATTCCTGTAATCATGTTTTGTCCTTAATATCCAGCTTAACATATATTTATATCTTTTACCGAACAGATTAAAGTTTAAACGTTTTTAGTTGTTATACAGTCCAGTGAATAATTCGTGCGATTTGATTTAAATTTTATGAAATGATTTCAAAGGCTTTGCTGAAATCGAAGTGACATAATTATGATCGGTCCGTTCATCCTCTGATCATCAATTAAAGCATATTAGAAAGAAACGCACTATCAATTTCAAACCCCCCACAAAGATTCCTCAAAACCTTCAATTTTTCAATTTTAATTTTTTTCTTTTTTTTCCCAGCTAATTTTTATAACAAACTTTATTTTTAGACTGTGAATCTTAATTATAAATTAAATTTTATGCATGTCCACATTAAGCATACTACATTTCAATAAAATTTTACTACTAAATAACATCGTTATTTTTTAATTTTTCTTTAGATTTCTGAACAAAATACTTAATTCTCATCAATATTAAATGCACCGTTAGTCTATATTTTAGGTTGTCCCCTTGTCAGATTTCTTCAGCCTCGCTTTAAATGAATGTTGTAATTATTGTTTAGTTTAAAAAGTTTACGCTTCATAGCTTTTGATCGAAACCTACCTATAAAAAAAGTATACATATCTAAAAAGCATATCTGTTTATATCAAGCCATTAAGGAAAAATTCTAAAAGATTTTCAAAGCGATTGAAATATATTGTTTGAATATTAACATCGAGATATTTCCTCAATATTAGCGTTTGAGCACGGAACCTTCCCCCTCTTGGTTTTGTTAAAAATTGAAAAAAGGTGTAAGGGGGGGGGGTGTTAGTTTTATTTGTTTGTTTATCAATAAGGTCAAATTAGATTAGGTTATATTCAGGGGCGTCAAAGCTTTTTTATTTGGGGGGGGGGGAAGGAATTTTGAAAATAAAAATTTTTTTGGGGGGGGGGTAATCTTTATTTCATAGAGGCATTTTTTTTATTGGGGGGGGGGGGGGAGGTAAAAATTGAAAATCCAAATTCATTTTTTTTTTGGGGGGGGGGGTGATCACCCCATTACCCCCCCCCCTTGGACGTCTATGGTTATATTGGGTACTGGGTAGCCACGCAGAATTTAGGAACTATGGATATAGCCCCCCCCCCTTATTTAAAATTTAAAAAAATAAGAATGGGTTGGGGGGTTCATTCCTCGAAAAATACGTTGAGGAAAAGCACCCAAATATCTGTGAATGAGAGGTTGAGAAGGTGATATATACTTTACACAGCTTAAAATCAGAAACATGGAGTTGCATAAAAAATTTTAAATACATTTTTCTTTGGTGTAATCATCAACATTTTTAAACTGAGGAAAGGGGGGGGGGGTGATGACGCCTTTTTTAAACTGTCCTCCCTATTCAGCTGTAATCTCTTATAACTCCATTTAAAAACTAAAATACTAATTTTACATTCCAAAATATATATAAATTAAAATAAAAGATACTTATTATCAGTTGCACAACTTATAGAAGTGACATAAAATAACATGTACAATATTTGAACTCTTATTTGTATCTTAACTTAATTATTAGCAACTTTCAAACATTAATTCTAATACCCGATCCTATCTACGATTTAACCATACATTGATCTGAATTTATATATATATTTTGAATTTCAATTCTGAGTAGAGAAAGCTATTTATATCAGGGATAATGGGATATACCAGGGAGGGAGGGGACAATATGCTGTTTAATACACTGGTCCCCAAAAGTATGTAATAACGTTTTCTTAACAACTTAGGGGACTTTTATTAAGTTTTGATTTGTTGGTTAATTAAGTTTATATTTCCAAACGTTTCAACCATTACTTTGTACTCGACAGAAGGGGTAATTTTGTGTACCATTACTAAGGACGAACATAAATAAATCGGCCAGTGTCTTATCCCTTTAGATTCATGGGGATTTACCTTTTAACCTGCAGTGTATAACCTCTAGAGAGGACGGGATTATAACTTAGGTCTCATTTTGGTTTGTCTTTGGACTAAGTCTTATTAGTAAAGTTACTTACGCGGCCAAAAGTACTACACGACAACCAACTTGCACGACTTTGATCGTCTGAAAGTGCATGATAATGAGTTGTGCATGCTTTTGGCAATGATCTTTCTCCTACTCAAACTATTGATGTCATGCGCCTGACATAGCAGCAGATGGAACCTCGTCTTTGGTAATGACGGAGTAGTGGGCCGAGATTCGATCTTATAAATTTTCCGACAATTAGCGGATGCGCTACGTTTTATGCCATATTCACGGAATATTCCTATAAAAATCCAAAGTGGTGCCATGTTATTTTGGAGATACTAAAAGTATTATGTGTGACATCATAAAAATTCGGCTAAATCCATCTCTTTTTGAGGCGTTTCCTTTCACACTTTTCCTCTTATCCTTCCTTTTTATATGTATTTTTATGACGTCACTCATAACACTTTCCGTAACTCCTGTCAGTTCAGTTTTTTAACTTGATCATATTCACGTAGCTTCTTCTATTAAAGGTTAGGTTAAATAAGGCTCGGACATTTTTCATTTTTGGGCTGAAAACAAGACGTAAAAAGCTTATTTAAAAGTTAGTTTGAATAGGGGAATATAACAATCTATCATCCAATGACAAATCCCTGTATCTAGGATTTATCTAGAAATTGTAAAGAGTTTTGAGAATGTTCTGCTTTGGAAATAGTTTCAACAAGGAAAATTAATTCCAAAGTTGAACAATTGATTGTGAATTCTTAAAATGGGATTTCATTTTGTAACGAATTAAGGGCCGGCAGGGTTAGTTCATTCCTTCAAGGGTTCGGCAAAAAAACTACGAATAAATACTGACGCCTTCTTTGGAATAAAATAAAAACCATACGAGGTTCTTTTTTTTGCAAATGGCATCTGTGCATTTAGCATCTAATGGACTTGTATTTTATGGAGGGACTGGGAAGAATTAACCTAAAACCATCCCGAAATTTTTGTGAATCTTTTCTTAAATATAGAACTCATTGGCTGTAGTGGTTAGCGAGATCTTAATGGACAAAAATTCTCACTTATCAATATAATAGGATTATAATAAAATAGATTGTTTAAAAATTTAACAGGTAGATACAAATTATTAATTGAAGAGCAGCTGAGCTTCTGAAAATTATCCATTTTCATTACCTTGTACAATATAATATAGTTAAAAATTGTACATTTCCATACATAAATATGTCTCTTTTAATTAGAATAAAGTACTTTTACATAATGTTACTTACATAGTAAATTACATTACATATCTAACATTTATCTGACCATCTATTTTATATTATACTAGCAACTAGCATCTAGGGGCCTCTGTATTCAAAGAGTTTGATAGAGGACAGAAAAATAGCCTAAAACAATCCAAAGGATTAAATCAAAAATTAAAATAGTCTAAAACCATCCCATGACCTATGAGAAGCTTTACAATAAAGGATAACTCAACCAGTTTAGTTATTAAAATCTTTAGCTTCAGACAACAAAAAAACTTAGTACTTTATATTATAACATATTTTATGTCTTATACTTTAAAAAAAATGCTAGTCGCCCCCTAGAGGAAAAACCAATCTATTAATTGTTTAGAAAAAGAAAGAGAACATAAATTAATTGTTTAGAAAAAGAAAGAGAACATAAATTTAGGTGTCTGTTCATAAAGGAAGATTCACTGATTGGTCCAAAGGTTAAAGATATATCATAAAATGGCATATTTTGTAATAGTGTTACTATATTGTCAGTGAGTCGGTATCATGTCAGCCAGGAATAATTTTATTAAAGCCATATAGTCACGTAGATCTTTACGTCGACTACATCTATAATACAAAGTAGAATGATGTATGTCCGTCCGTCTGTACCTTAAGATCTCGGTAACCACTGAACCGATCGGATTCTACTCTTCAGGGTATATACATATTGGTCCTGTTGTGGTTTTAAGCTATTTTCTTGGGGGGTGGGACACGTCCAACCAAAAAATGTAAACCCCCTCCCCCCAATTATTTTTAGGCAGTTACTTCAAAATAAATGGCAGCACCAGAAAGATTAAATTTTTTTTAAATCACCTCTTTGGGCCGCTAGTTTAATAAAAAGCGGTCATGGCTGAAATAATATCTACACCTCGGCAGTATAATGACACTATAACTACATCTCAATCCTAGCTGCCATAGTAGGCCAGCAAAGTCGAGGTACCAACACGATTACTCCAGTTATCAAGCGCTATTTTGAAGTCAAACTGACTCTAAGTAACCCGTTTGACATCGAGTCCTCAGGTTGACTTTGGCGCTCCACCATTTTTTACAGGGCTGTTTTGGTACACACATACTCATAGAGACACACATAAACAAACATCCTAAAATTTTACAATTGTAGTTGAAAGACCAAATAAATAACTCAGAGGAGGAAGGGGGGAAATTTATAATTGTACAAGTGAATTAAGATATTATTCCCTCTTTTTCTTTTCTGTTGTACCCCTCCTGAGAATTGTGAGTGTCACCATATTTCATTCACAAATATACACTGAGAAAAATAGTTTTTTTTTCTTGGATTATGGAAAGGAAAAAAAATAGTGGGTTTCGTCGTATTTTATCAGTAGCTTTTGATAGGTTATTTTATGTTAGGTGAAAGTAAAAGATTGCCCCACAGGGCTTGATTGAAATATGAGAAAAGCTACTGTGAAATACTATTTTACAGTGCACCAAGAAATTAAACTTGTGCAAAAAAACTAGAAACCTTACTTACCAGTTTAACAACAAACAAATGAAGTTACCAGAGAGAGAGGGGACAATAGGCTGTTTATTACACCAGTCCCCAAAGTTTTATATTATCGTTTTATTGCTCATTGACTTAACAACTTTGGGGACTTAAAAGAATTTTGATTGGTTCATTTATTAAGTTTATTGTTCAAATGTTTCCACCACTATTTTGACTTTATAGAAGGGGTAATTTTGTGTATCATTATTAGGGATGTACATCAATTTATCGGTTATTGTGTTATCCTTTTAGATTCCTGTGAAGTAACTTCTTCATGTTAATGTAAATTCTATGTCAAAACTTGTGTAAATATTTTACACAATAAATATGTAGTCCTCTAGGATCACTTCAGGAGAGATAAGGGGGGTGGTGGTAAGTTGACCCCCCCCCCTCCCCCAATATTTAATATCAACCCATGACTTACCTTTAGCACATAGACAGCTAGACGCACAAGATTTTTATAAAAGGATTAACATATGTATGTACGTATATTGTCCCCACTTACCCTACTTCATGATGTAATAAAAAATAAACTTAAGATTAAATTAAGTCAAATAAAAAATACGAGTGATGGAATTTTGTACAATATAATTTTCTCAAATATATGAAATTAGCAGTTCATAGCAGACTAATAATATGTTGAAATAAAAATCTACCATTTTAAAGATAATTTGTACACTATCAAACCAATAATGTGGTTGAATTGTTCTATAGAGTGGGTTGATATTAGTAAAATTAAGGGAATGATCACATAGACTTTCTATATTAACATTAAACTAAAGAGTTAATGAAACTTGTAGTTTTTATAAACAACAAGGATGAAGAAAAGCTACAATAAAAAGTATTAATGTACAAGGATCGAGAGGGATAAGACAATGACCGATAATGGATAAAGTGATGTGCATCCCTTATGATGATACAAAAATTACCCCTTCTGTACATTACAATAAGCGGTTGAAACGTTTGGACACCCCAACTAAATAAAACAACCAATCAAAAACAATAAGTGTCCCCAAAGTTGTTAAGTCAACGAATAAGAAAACGTTATTATAAGACTTTGGGTACTAGTGTAATAAACACTCCCTTGATGATATACCACATAGAGATATTCAACTAATTACATTATAGTATCAGCTTTAAGTTGATACACGGTTTCACTAAAAAAATATATTTTCCGGTTTTGGGAATCAACCATTAGAAATTTAGAAGCATTAAAAAAATACATAATTCTATCAGAGTAAAGCATTACACACACCTTTTAATAAAATACGCTGTTGCTTTCAGAGATATTTAAGTTAATAATTAATATTGATATTGATATTATTAATTGATGCATATCTATCTGATGATATGGATAAGGGGTAAGGGTAAAGGGGTGATTACTCCCCCTCCTCCGAAAAAAATAGCTTGGACTTCTTTGTACTGAAATATAGTTATTTTTTTGATACTGCAAAAAAAAATCCTGGAAATATTTATTTGTCAAAATTTACAATCAATAGTTTTGTTACATACATACAAACCCTACATGCAAGGCGGATTTTGGTTTATATTATGCACTTGCTACAAGACATGTTGAAAAGTAAAATTGTTTAAAGAGGAAAAGTTTGATTAATTTGTTATAAAATATATATTAGAGCTATATAAATTTAGGCTTATTTTATAAGAAGAAAACATAATTAATTATTAAGAGTTAAAAAAATGAGATATTGATTGCACAACCTTTGCTCTGGAACCCAAATGTGCATAATTAATACCTGCCCTTATCTATAGCTGAAGCATTCCTCCTTTTATAATTACAATTTCAGTAAGAACAAGGACAGGTTTCAGGCTATTTGGCAGAAGGGTATTTGTAAACATGACTCACCAAATAATTCTAATTCTAATTAGTCTATATAAATTATGAAACTACTCAGACTTTTTGCTACTTGACATGCAAATAACTCCGAGCTAATCTAAAAACCTTTAATTATATTCAAGTTAATTTAGTTTTCTATTTAACTACTCTTAAATAAATTCATTTGGTAGAAGTTTTTTAGTACTGGAGCTACTCCAAATGTCCGTCCGTCCGTCTGTCCGTAATTAATAAATTGAGGGAAAAGTGATTTTCTCGGCTCCTATAAAAGATAGAAGGCCGAAACTTCTTGTCAACATTCCCTTCAATATGGAGCATAATGAAGTATAAAACATCCATAGCTGGCGGACTGCTTTTAAGCAGCGTTTATTTTTTTTACAATTCGGCTGCTGTAAAAAATAGAAGGCTGAAAATTTCTTGCCAACATTCCAAATGATAAAGAGCATAATTAAGTATAAAAAATTCATAGCTTTTAAAACTCTTTAAAGCTTTTTAGCCGCTTGTACTTTTTACAACATGTTTTCTCGGCTCCTAAAAAAGATACACGGGTGAAACTTCTTTCCAATATTCCCTTCGTTATGTACCATAATTAGGTATAAAAAATCTATGTATTCTGACTGCTTTTAATCAGCTTTTTAGCTGCTTTTCTTTTTACAACTTTCAAAGACATAAACCTTAGTTTTTAAAGTTTCGTGATTCTAAGTTTTTGCATATTTTCTCTCTCTTTCTTTTCTTATTTATAATAACAGATAATCTGCTCTATAACTCACTTTGTCCGTTTTTCTATTTCATAATAGATTTTGTGCTTCGCTACTTATGGATGTTGTTTTCTATTAGAATAATTGGCTATATTAAATAAATATAATTATACAAGAATCTATCCTAATTATATAAAATATTTGCTTTCAAATCTAATTCTACAAGTTGTATACAATCCGTCAATGAAATGTTTTTTTTATATACACATAAAATCAAATATGTATATATACCTTGCTGAATGACGATTTTATGTTCAAAATTTCACATACTATGCTGTAAAAAAAATATACAGAGGTAGGTTTGGCACCGACATTTTATTTGCTGGATTCCTTAGCTATCTTTTTAAAAAAAGTTAAATGTTATATATTTTACTGGCGGCTTGGCCCCTTTCCTCTAGGGGCTTTGCCCCAAGAGGTTTTATCAAACTAATTTTTCGTGTTTTAAATTTTACAGAAAATTAACTTTTTTTTTGAGGGGGGTTATTTTTCATTTTTTGGGGAGGTTAGGGGTGTCCCACCCCCCAAGAAAATAGTTACAAACCTTCCCGGGACCTATTAGGAGCTACCCTGTAAAGGAGAACCCGATCGGTTCAGCGGTTAGCGAGATCCTTCGCTACAAACAAACAGACAGACATCGTTCTACTTTGTATTATAGATAAAATATTGAAATATTTTAAAAATAGCGTACCTTGTACGTCTATGAGCATAGACGTCCAAGGTTGGGGGTAAATGGGTGTTTACGGCCCTCAAACTTTGAAGCCCTTCATTTTACCCCCTTCAAAATAAAAAAAGAACACATAAGATTACCCTTCTTGCTGCTTTTCACCACATAAATGTCAAAAAAAGCCCCATTACGCATTTTCCTTGAAATTTAATCATTACGTTTCATTGATTATGCATAATTTTATAAACATCATCTCAGTTTAGTAATTAAGATTTTTATGATTAAGCTTCTAAAGGTTAGGGGCGAATCCACAAGTAGATAGTATAATAGAAGTACACATTAATTGGTTATTGGTTTTCCCTTGCACAAACGTACACACACTCGCACATACACTCACACACACACACAAACACACACACAAACACAGTTAATCAATACTTTATGCATAGTTTAATAATTTTATACATAAAAGGATAAATAAATTTACCAGAGGTGAATTCTTTAAAAAAATGATAGGGGATAATTTTGCCACACTAAAATTTTAGTGGGGCAAACTGATTTTAGTGAGGCAAAAGTCTTTTTTTAAGAATTCACCTTAGTATAATATCTATGGAGGGATGGGAACATAGGACTGTAAATTTCACTGATACCCATATATTTATATAAGTACTTTTATTAATTCTTGATTTGTTGATTTAAACTAGTAGTGTTTGTCGTCCACTGTCTTATGCCTCAAGACCCCTATATATCAACTAAATATTTTGCTTTAAATTTAATCATGAATATAAATAAGAATCAAAATTACTTTTTCATCTCTAGTTTTAGGGACTTCACCAATTTTTTTTACATGGGTTTTGACTATCAAGCTGGGTTAATTTACTTCAAATCTTTAATACTGTTAGTCTACTTATTTTAACTTTTTTTTGGGGAGTGTATTTTTTTCTGGGGGTGATTTCTCTCGGAAAGGTAGTGGTACCCTTCCCCAAAATAATTATAAACCTTCCCAGGATCTATGAGAATCTACCCTGTGATAGAGAATCTGATCGGTTCAGCGGTTAGCGAGATCCTTCGATACAAACAGACAAACACACAAACAAAGAGACACAAAGACATCCTGTTACTTTTATATAATGATATTTCTATATGCCTGGCAAATTCATTGTATTTGTTGATACAATATTATTATATTTACTTTCAGTGTGGCTAAACATTTCATATAAACTTAGATGTTGTTGACATTTCAAATAAGCTGCATTTTCTCTGTTTACTGGGGTTAACACAATGAACAATGATAGATGAAAAGCACCAATGATGTTGAACAAAATTACCCCTATCAATTAATATTATAACAATTGTAGGTTCTTTCCCTCAAAGAACCCCAAGGGCACAGAGCCCCCCCCTCTAATGCTTTTTCTATTAAATTCATGCCTAACCCTTCGGGGCTGTAACCTGTGGTGCCCTAACCCAACGGAAACCCCTTAACCCTTGCCAAACGATTAGGCATTTTGAGGGAAAACACAAAATTTTTTAAACACAAGGAGGGAGATTACCCCCCCCCCCCCCTGTCTGACAGGTTTGGGTTGAGTAAATACAATCCCAAGTGATACAGAAAAGGGGGGGGGGCTAATAATCTCTCCCCAACTTAAAATGAAGTCTACACCCCTAATGAAATATATATTTAGATATGGCTAATATTATGTCTGATGGTGGATAAAAGTTTTCAATAAGCTAGAGGTAAGATGGCTTAGGATAAACCTTTTTCTGGATTATTGTCTCATCCATATCATATATGTAATATATATGTTCTACAGAGATCTTAAGGGATATGACAGTAGACCATGATAAATAGATGTACAACCTACTATTATGATAAAGAAAGTTTATGAAGACGAAGAAAGTCCCTCAATGACGTCATAAAAATGAGGGATGAGGAGAGGATGAGTGGGAAAGAAAACCCCTAAAAAAGAGATGGATAATCCCTCGTTTTTATTATTGTTTGAGGGACTTTCTTCGTGTTTAAGTTGATCCTTCTGTCAATCAAAATTATTGGTAGAAATGTTGGGACAACTTTGGTGACAGCTAGTTTGTACCAATCAATCAAGAACCCAAAGTTTTCAAGCCAATGAAAAAGAGAAAGTTCCTTTTAGGACTTTTGGGACCAGTATAATCTCCAGTCTAATGCACCACCCCCCTCTTCCCTGATAATGTAAATAGATCATTTAATATTTTATATTCACTTTTTGGTAGTAAAAGATACTCTTTAGTGTACATTTTGATCATGATGTTCATGTAAATATTAAGAAATTTGGAATATACTAAGACTTGTCTATGCATTGTTAGCCATGACTAATAATATTAATAAGCAGGGTTCTGAAGACACAAGACAATGGACGATAAATTACTCCCTAATGATGATTTTAAAAACTACCCCTTCCTTAGATTGGAACGTTGGAACAATCAAAATTCGCTAAAGTCCTTTATTTTGGGGACTAGTGTAATAAACAACCCATTGTCCCCTTTCTCTCTCTGTCTGATTAATAAGCCCTATACTTTAAAAATAAAATGAAACTGCTCCGGACATATGTGAAGCTTTCAAACTTATACTGGTATATTTTCCCTATTCTACAGAATAAATGTCCCCGCCCTATGTTTATAATTAGGGATAATTAGTACCAATTACATGTTCTTTTATTGTTGTGTATTTTTTTTCATTAAGCCTCCGACGTTTAAGTGTTTCTTTTGATCAGCAAAAATTGAGCACTTTTTTGTGATTAGATTACAAAATTTGAAGCTTTATATAACGCCGAAAATGGGATGAATTTTAAAAGTTTTGGTCGAAAAATACCGAATGACACCGTATTAGAATAATTGACTATTCTGATATGACGTCATTCAGGATACTTTGGCCAAATGTTTTGAATTTATCTCCTTTTTTATAGGCACTATAAAATGCTTCCAATATTTCCCCCCAGCTATTTTAGGTGATCATTGACAACCCGTCTTGAATTAATAGATACATAGAATACATGTTAAAAATCTTTCTCATTTAACAAAATAAAAAGATGACATTCAAAAAAACCACAAAAAAATCTTTACTGCTTTTTTGTGTAAACATTTTTAGCTTAATACCTAAAATGAGTACACACTAACCTAACTAAGAGCATTTTTAAAAGCGAAGCTTTTCTATAATTAGGGTAGGTCCGTCCGTACGTCCGTACGTCCGTACGTCCGTAACGGATAGCTTTTTTCGTTAATTTTGGCATGTTAGAATTGTCCTATCGATTTCAAATTTTGCATGGTGATTCCTTTAGTAGTTAGGTACGATTTAGAAAGCGTAGCAACTCTATAATCATCACCAAAATGTCCGTACGTCCATTTTAAACATGTTGATTTTTTTACTTTTTTAACAACAAATTTTTATGTGATCTAATCATCCGATTGATCTGATTTTTGGTATATTAATTCCTGGGACAACAAAGTATAATTTAATAAGCGTAGCAACTCTATAATCAAGTCCTAAAAATGTAAGTATGTCCATAAACATTATCCTGAATCAAGCAGTTTTTCAACAAATTTACTTACAATTTTGCTTTGACTCTTATGCATTTATATTATGATTATTCAGTTATGACACTATACAAGTGTTAATGTCCGTTTGTCCTACCGTTTCAGTACTTCGCTTTTATGGATGTTGGCATCCTTGTTTATCAGGAATAGATATAATATATTATGTTAACAAATATAATAATAATATAGCATTTTTTGTTTTTTCATTTAAAAGCTTTTAAGGCTTTGCTTCTTAAGGACATTGTTACGCTTTTTTAAATACATCGATTATAACAATTTTCTTTGTTATACTTATTTGTAACAGGAATATTCAATCATTCCAGTTGAAAGAACAATTCTTAGCTTTGTTGCTCTGCGCTATAGTAATGGAATTATTAATACTTGGATCTTACACCAGATTTTCATGTTCTCCAATAAAGTGAAACTTGTAGCGGGCTAAAATAACGACCCCATCCCACTTCCCTTTACTCCAATCCCTCCCATCCTCCTGGTGAAACGAACTGACTAATAAATGACGGGGAAAACAGCAACCTAAATTAACGATAATTTTTACCCTGCCCTAATATCCACGTATATTAAACATCCATGAAACAGTTGTAAAAATATTATGTTCTAATTACAAATAACTTAAAAACTCGTGAAATAAGTCTTCTGTTTGTACAGTTAATGCAAATGCTTCTTTAAACAAGGATGGTAACGTCCATTGTATTGAATGATAAAAATATACAATATAGTAAAATATGATGAAACCCAACACACAAGGGACAAAGTAAGATATAGAGTAGGTTATGAGTAATCATAGGAATTATTTTTCATAAATATTTCCTTATTCAGTTTCCGGAGAAATAAAATCATCTATTAATAGAGAGACAGACAGACAAAGTGAGTTATAGAGTAGATATCCAAGTTCATTCGAATTGTATATATCATCTGTAAAAATGAAATGACTCTCATTACATTATTGACCGACAAAATTATGGGTAGACTAAATCAGCAAAAGTCATAGAAATATTTACGTTAAATTTTAGCTATATATGAGTAATTAAAGTTGAGGAAATTTCGTTTCACCTTACCCGGCCAAACAGACAGAAGGTAGAATGGACGTACGGACAGAGTGAACTTCAGATTAGCTTCGCTACTAAGGAGTAAAGAATGGTTTGAGTTAATAGGTTTGCACACAAAATCCTTCATACACAACAATTTTACTTATATTTTCAACATATCTTCAAATACCACACTTTTTTGACACTTAACTTATACATAATCTACACAGCACCAGCTAATACACTTAAAAGTACAACTTTTTTTTATACACTCTTTTGTTGATGTCTGCGAAAAAGACATTAGTGTTAGTTTTGTTCATGAATGGGTTTTGATCTATTTATTTAAAAGTGAAAAATCTTATTTTCTTTTACAAAATATATCATGTTAAAGCAAAAAGTATTTTTGTAACATCTAAATAAAGCAAAATAAACTACCTGACCTTTATTCAACTTTCATAGTCTATGGGATTGTCAAAACTATTTTGTAGGATTACCATTACTGCAAACTTTTCTTATAAAATTGGATTAACTTTCTTTATATATATATTTTGTTTGTGTGACGAGAAAAGTCATCAAAAAATATCAAATAAATAAATTTCCAACAAAAATAAAAACATTACAATATCTAAAAAATCTGCGATTTAAATATTTGAGAACGATAATTTTACTTACATAGCTGAACTAAAATTTGATGTTATTAATGTTATAAAATTGCCTAAAATTCAAGATGTCAAAATAAACAAACTTACATATGAAGACATAATTAATTTATTTAAAATTATCCCTGATCATTCTAAGATTATTTTTTTGATTATTTATTTTGAGTTTATAATTTTTTTGATATAAAGTAGTATGCTTAAAACTACCGCACTGATTGAATCTTTCATTTTAGGGAAGCTTCAGATAGGTCCGAGGAAGGGCTATCTTATTTTTAAATTTAGTCATGGGAGGGTTTAAAGCTATTTTTCTGCTCTTACTTACCCCTGAATACACAAAGTCCGTAGATTTTAGGGGGGCAGCTACTAAAAGTGTTTGAAGTAGAAGGAAATATCAACATCTTTATTGCCAACGATTATAGAAGTTTTATAGACCTTGCAACATACTACCTTTAATCACAGGAATCCTCTTTGATGATATTGTCTGTTCACTCAATTCGACCAAAGTAAAAGTACCGACCTACAACTTATATTTAATAGCTTTAAAAACTACGACCCCCCATCCCCTCCCCCAATTACAAATTTTGAAGGAGAAAACCTTATTTTTGTGGGAAAGATATCCAACCATGCGTGGTTCTTTCAATATATTTTTTGCGCCAAATCTAACCTAATATGTAGGAAACTGCCTTTTAGTGTTCTTTGTTCCATAAGCAACTGAATATTAGCTGCCTAGCTGTACAACTATAGTAGTCTATGTTAGAACATAAGAAAAGGAGAGACATAAGCCTAATTTAATTTTGGTTTCTTAGTTTTGTTGACTTTCAGGAATACAGGGCTGAAACAATGGAGGGTGAATTAAATTTGGATGAACGAATTGACCAATACATTACAGGGGAAATGGTAACCTAAATTGAAGACAATTTTCCCCTGTCATAATATCCACGTATATTCTACATCCATTAGTTGAATGTACAAAATGTTTTACCCAACAAATTAAAGTAAATAAGTTATTTTCCTATGCAGATATTTACTTAAACAAAGTAACTTGGTACTAGTCAGATTTATTTAGTTTAATGTCAGTTTAGACTCTTTTGGATAATCTATAATACAAAGTAAAATAATGTCTGTCCGTCCGTCTGAAGCTGAAGCTTTTAAAATAAAGATGTAATTTGTACTTTCGGCCTTCCAACTAGCCTATAATCAGTAATCTTAAGGGATAAGAGTAAGACAATGGATGATAAATTGTTACACATTCTCAAGCTTGATAAAAAATTACCCTTATATGAACTAAAATCATTAAAAAAGTTTTAACACTTCTAGATGGGAACCAACCAATTAAAAATTTTAAAAGTATCCAAAGTTTTGAGCCAGGGAATAAGATAACGCTCAGCCTGTTATAAAACTTTGGATACCAGTTTAATTTACAGTTCAATGTCCCCTTCCTTCCGTGGGCAAGCGTCCTGGCAATTATGTAAAGCTACCAAGGAAAGAACTTGAGGAAAGAGGGGAGGGGAATAACGGTCAAGACATTTAAGAAATCTTACTGAACATAAACACACACACACAAAACAAATATCCAGCACTTTTAGTAGTACATATAGGATTATCTGGATTATACTGGAATATTTGAAATGTGTTTACATGAATAGTTTTTTACTTTATACAATTTTAATCAGCCTTACTTACTTTCAACTTACTTCAGATACACATTTGAGGAAAATAATCATGGCTCGTCAGCCTCGCTTCAGCCACCTGTAAGCCTAAGGAGAGCGACCTGTCACAATTAAAAAAATATAAGTCTAATATGACAATCCGAATATTTTGAGAAAATTAAAATTAAGTTTGTTTTTTTTCCAATTATTTTTGGTTTATTTTATGCAGGGATCTAAAGGGATAAGACAATGGCCGACAAATTAATGTACATCCCCAATGATGATTACCCCTTCTGTAGATTATAATTAGTGGTTGATGTTAATACTTTTGTGAATGCTATTTTACAGTACAAGTTGACCATGAAATACAAAATGGTTACATAAAACTAACAAAAAAACATTTAAATAAAGTAAATGCCAGCTAAAAGGTTATATTATACAACATTAAAAAAATCTTTAGATAACTTTAATTTATTTTTCCAAATAGGTATTATTATTATCATTCTCGTTTTTTTTCTTAAAAATTAGCTTAATTTTTTTTGTCCAATGTCAAAAGAGAAATGTTGTTACTTCAACCTAAACATGTTGTTTTAAAAGTATGTTTTCTAAAATAACAAGAATGACAACATTCATAAAAGCGAAGCTATGAAACGCTAGGACAAACGGACATTAACACTTGTATAGTGTCAGAACTGAATAATCAGAATGTAAATAAATAAGAGTCTAAGCAAAATTGTAAGTTAATTTGTTGTAAAACTGCTTGATACAGGAAAATGTTTATGGACATACTTACATTTTTAGGACCTGATTATAGAGTTATATTTAGATAATTAGATTATATAAAAATTTGTTGTTAAAAAAGTAAAAAAAATCGTAAACATAAATCGTGCCTAACTACTACATTAATCACTATGCAAAGTTTGAAATCGATAGGAAAATTCTAACATGCCTAAATTAATGAAAAAAAGCTATCCGTTCCGACCCTAATTATAGAAAAGCTTGAACACAGTAATAGTGTCTGACTGATTATGACGTAACAAAAAATATTAGCCAATGAGAGGCCACTAAAAATTTTACCATTAATCAATAACGGCCTCTCATTGGCTAATTTTTTTTTGTTACGTCATAATCAGTCAGACACTATTACTGTGTTCAAAAGCTTCGCTTTTAAAAACAATATATTATTTTCAGTATGGCCGAGTAATATTCGCTGGATTAGAACCATTTCTCAGTTATACTTAAAAATCATGTATATTATCGTATTACAGACAATTTTAATAAGAAAAAGATGTTTAATCCTTTTCAGCCCTGATTGCAAAATCTTCATCGGTCTCATAAGCCACATCTGATTTCTGTTTATTTTTCATGTTTTTCTTGCACACACACACACACACACTCACACCCACCAACACACACACACACATGTTGTTATTGTTTTGTTGCAAATTTGTTCAATATTTGCAACTATTTAGGTTTATATTGATATCATTACAGTAGAGCAGCAATGCTTTTATACTAGTGGCTCCGCCCCTAGTAGCCTATAGTGGTATTTAAGAGAATGGGGGAGGGGTTTGGGTTTGAATTTTAGCTTGAAAAGACAAATTTTTAGGGGATTTATTTTTGGTAAGAAGCAGTTTCTCTATGGAGGGTGGAGGTACCACTCCCCAAATAGTTATAAATCGTCCCTGAATCTATAGTAAGCTTCACTGTAAGGAAAACTATTTAGGTTGAGTGAGATCCTTAGCTTAACGAGACACATAAACATCCTGTTACTTTTATACAAGGATATATTCATTTAAAAAGTCTATCCTTTTAATGTTGCTACAAATATAACATGGAATATTTTAGCTTAGCATATTACAACAGACAATTGTAATTTACAAAAATTTGTTAAAAGTAAAAGAAAAGTAATTATGCTTTGACAAAATTGTTAGAAAATAAAACCATTGAGACAATACGCTTAGGCTAAATTTGCAAACAGAATCTAAAATACGAAAAGCGTCTGAAAAGGACATTTTTTCTTAATAGTAAACAACTTATTTATTCCATATTATATCATGTATAATACACAGTATTAATACACTATAAGTTTGACAACATCCAAAAGCCAATGATAGAAGTTTATTGGATGGACAAACTGACAAAATTAGTTATAGAGCAGACGTTTAGAGGACATAAAAGGTATATAGAATAAAATAAAACTTTAAAATAAAATCTCTATAGGTCTTTTGTAGCATCACCAACGGACCGACGGACTGATTTAATTCTAAAAAATTTAGCCGCCTATCTGAAATAACAGCTCAGAAAATCACATTTCGCCTATATCGTTACTGACAGACGGAGAATAGACGAGCGGTCATTTTAAATCTATAATACAAAGTAGAACGATGTTTGTCTATCTATTTGTTTGTGTGTCTGTTTGTTTGTAGCGAAGGATCTCGCTAACCGCTGAACCGATATTGTTCTCCTTTACAGTGAAGATTCTTATAGGTCCCGGGAAGGTTTATAACTATTTTCTTGGGGGGTGGGACACCCAAAACCCCCTCAAAAATGAAATATACCCCCCATTCAAAAAAAAAATTCTTTTTAAAACTAAAATTAAAATAGTGGGGTCGACTACCCCCGCCCCCCCCCAAATTTTTTTTTAAAAATTTTCTTTAAAATCTAAAACACGAAAAATTAGTTTGATCAAACCTCTTGGGGCAAAGCCCCTAGAGGCTAGTTTTGAAAAAAGCATTAAAACATATAAACATTTATTATATTTGTGTAGAGACACAGAGTTTATAAAGACAGTGAACAAACATTACATGATGAAAAAAAGACAAACATAATAAACAAGGATGACAACATCCATAGAAGCAAAGTTGAATGAAATCATACGGTTTAACAAACGAGCATTAGCAAAATAATTATTCATATTGAAGAAATATTTATTATTAAAAAGCCTAAAAATACACTAATTATAAAGAAAAATTTGCTTAGAATAAGATTGCTAAATATGGACATACTTACATTTTAATTACAGAGATGCTTTGCTTATTGCATTTTGCCTAATCTTCACCTTTATTGTAGATCCCCCCAAAATATTTTCAATTTTTATTATTTTCTAGGTTTTCCTTTTTTTTTCACAATTCTAGGAACATAATTCACTTTTTAATGTTTTATAAGAAATCTTTTTTATTGTACAAATAGTAATTTTGCAAAATTATTAAAAAGGGAAAGTAGGATATTTAGAAATTAAATTTGGAAGTTTGTTTTTGTTCATAGAGGAGTATGGGGGGTGGGGGGTAGATGTTAAAAACCAATTTTTGTAAATACATCAGATTAACCACCCACCAAAACTTTTAAAAATGCGGATTTAAACCCCCCCCCCCTCCCTAAAAAATCTTTTTTTATTGACAAAAAAAACTAAAAAAATAATATGTCTATTTTAAACACACTCAAATTTTGCACTTTATATTATGAAATAATATATAAAAATTGATGGTTATATGCTATTTAAAAAACAATTATGTTCTTTGTCCAATTTTACCTTCTCTTGTACCAATAAAAGAACAATTAAATTAAAACAAAACATTCTCCTAATTCTACAGTCACCTCGTGCATCCTTTTTAAATTGGATTTTAAAGGAAATAAAAAAATACTTGCAATTTTAATAGGTTTTAACAATTAAATGCTTTAGATAAAACATAGTAGAGCGTAGAAAGATTTAAAATAAAATGAAAATAGTGGTGTGGTACAGGGGCGTCGAAGCTTTTTTATTGGGGGGAGGGGGGTAATCTTTATTTCATAGAGGCTTTTTTTTATTTGGGAGGGGGGGTAATCACCCCTTTACTCCCCCCCCCCCTTGGACGTCTATGGTGTGGTAGTTCTTGAATTAGGTTATATTGGGTACAGGATAATCTCACTTTTGTTATGAGGCAATGTTATTGTTATAGGAATCTAGTAAAAGTGTCTGAAACTGATTATGACGTAAAAAATTAGCCAATGAGAGGCCAGTATAGACTGTAATTGACCAATGGTAAAATTTATAGTGGTTAATTTTGTTTACGTCATAATCAGAGTCATTTTTACTAGGTTCTTGTTATGGCAATGTTATAGACCACCATAGGGATAAAGGAAAAAATGTCTCCCTAAAGGGAGTCTTTGCTTCCTCGACACTTTGAGGGAACGGATCAAAATTAATTCTTTAAAGAAAAATTTATGTGTTATTAAAAGCGAAGCTTTTCTATAATTAGGGTGGGTCCGTCCCTCCGACCGGGACATTTAGCTCTTTTCTTTAATTTCAAACAGGTTATAATTGTCATATGTTATAAGTAAAGCACCTCAATAATCAAAGTCCTCAAAATGTAAGTGTTTCCTTGTTTTAAGTATTCAGTTTTAGCAGTTTTGCAACAAATTTACTTTAATTTTGTTTAGACATTTATATTATGTTCATTTAGTTTAAAGTGTTATTGTTGGTTTGTCCTACCGTTTCAGAGCTAAATTTGGGCATGTTAAGTATAATTTAAAAAAGAACAAATGTTATGTGATAAACTTTTCTTGCCGAACATAATATTTTAGCGCATAAAAATTGCCGTCTTAAATAATTCATTGCCAGAAAGTTGCATTTACTTTAATAAGCCTATACTGAAAGCTTGTTATTGCTGCGACTTTAGTATTCTAAAGATTAGTAGCCACTATTGTTCTCCAATTGCTTGGCGATGAAAAATCATTTTCATAAATAGAACAAAATTATCAAACTTTACTTAACTTGGTAGTGAATTGCAAAACAAAAAAAACAAGAATAGAATTTTACAAAGGCATAGATTGTATAATGGATTTATATTCTTTCTAATATGTGACAGTCTGCGAATGGTAGGTGTTTAATAATAGAGAGATAAAACAGAAAAAAAGGACAAATACAAGGAGATAAAGAGGATTCTTTTAACGATCAAGCATAATTTAACAACCATAGCATCCTATGCATAAACTTTTAAAGTCACTTTTGGAACAACAAAAAAAACTGAGTTTGGTAAAACATATTCAAACATTCGGGTATAGTGACAACACCTCTTAATCTGCGTTTCATCGTATTTTTACAGTAGCTTTTGAAATGTTATTTAATGATAGGTTAGGTGATTGCCCCGCAGGATTAGGAAATTGGCCCCGCATGGTTAGAGCCCCCCGTAGGAGCTAGAGATAGAAGGAAATCTACTGTGAAAATACGACGAAACGCCCCTAAAGTTGCACAAACATTCGAGGGAAAGAAATACCTTAAAAGACATTTTGTATTATAAAGTTAACCACTGAAAGAGTCACTATTATTTAAATGCATAAACTTTGGATAGGGAGTTATATTTTGGTAAAAATAAAACCAGGCATATTAATAAACAATTTATGTTTTTTTAATAAAAAAATCTTTAACACTAGATAAACCCAATTGTCAGATTGTACATTAGAAAAAAATGAGCAATCCGTCATATTGGATACCTTAGTAAACAGGCCAGGGATCTTGGATACCTTAGTAAACAGGCCAGGGAGGGGATATTGGACTTTATTATACTGGGACCCAATTTGTATTAAAAAGTTGGGTATAATCCCTGTCGTGGCAACGCCTCTTAAGAGGCGATTATTTTATATGATCGCTTTCTCAAGCGTTAACTTAGTTACAGAGAAATACATTTTATATCAAATATCCCTTTCTAATTACAAATTCATGAGGAAAATTAAAAATTATTCATTGTTGGATAACATTTTTGTTTCTTTAGTTTGTACAATGTTTGTAAATAAGTTTAAGCTTTTTCCTGGTTTTAGGTTTACAAGAACGATTAAATGCTCATAGGAAGCACTGAAAAATAAGGTAAGTATTAGAATTTATTCTATTCTTTTATTAGAACATTAAAAATTAAAACAAGAATTAGAATATCCATTAAGTGGAAGGTGATAGAATTAAACCATTTTAGAAATTTACAAATATAGAGTAACAGCACGTTAGATATTAAAGATGCATATTATGTACAAAGTGGTGTGCGATAGGGGCTGTCAACAGTAACACCCCCCCTAATTTAAAATTGAGAATTCTTGCCTCCCCTTTTTTCATTGCCTAGTTGCCCTCACCCTGGTGAGTTGCTTTGCATGGTTACCACTAGACCTGTTACTCAAAATACACTTTTTCGAATTTAATAATTCTGCTGCTGACCTATAAAGTTACTTTAGGGGCCTATAAAAAAAATGTACAAAATTTCATCTCTCTATCTCTACTGGCTACCTAACGCTACCTATAATTAAAAAATATGCAGAACACCTTACCTAAATTAATCTCCAAGCCAATCTCATATGCATTTGAAATTGTTGTTTGAAATAACGAGATCTCAAAAATGACCTTTTTTAGAGGCCTGGCAATAGGTAGCCAGTAGAGATAGAAAGATAAAATTTTGTACATGTATTTCAAGGCCCCAAAAGTAACTTTTTTAGGTCAGCAGAAGAATTAAATTCGAAAAGGTGTATTTTGAGTAATAGGTCTAGTTACCACACACTTTAAGATTATAACTAGCTGTAAAGATATTATTTCATGACTAAGCTTGTCTATTCCTATTCATTAGGGATAAGCTAAACTAATTGCATCTACTAATAATATAATTAAAAACATTAGGTAATACTTTTCTATAGGAATATCAAGGCCTCGGGAGGGGGTGGTGGATTTTTTTTTTTTTTTGGGGGGGGGGGGCAATATCTCCCAACTCCAATACAACTTTATCAGTCTTCTATATCAAGTAGGATAACTTACTTACTTTTTTTACATTTGAAATTTTATTAAAGTAAATTGAGCGAAGCCACTCGTTTGAATGAATATTGAACTGAATCAATTTTTTATGACTTTTGAATTTACCTTTAGAATGAATCTTTGAAATGTCTGAGAAAATACAAACTTTCCAGAATTTGTATTACTTTTGAGGAACACGACTCCAGTTACGTCATATTTTTCTTTCCCGAAAAAGGGAAGGGGTACAGAAAAAAAGGGAAGGGGGGAAGAAAAAAGAGATGGGAGAAAAAGGGGTTTTCCCCATCTCTTTTGAAGATATTTTCTTCCCCCCTTCCCTTTTTCGGGAAAAAAAAATATGACGTAACTGGAGTCGTGTTCCTCAAAAGTAATACAAATTCGGGAAAGTTTGTATTTCCTCAAATGTCTCCTTGTAAAAGTATCCATATTATTGGATGTCTTTAATTGTTTTCTTAATATTTTTGTAATTCATAAAAGAATATTTAATATTAGTTGCATAAATAAATATAATATTTAAATAAAAATAATAAATACCAAAGTTTATGTTAATATTCATTAGGCCTCATACATCATATTTTGTATTTGACATCTGAAAAAGAAAGAAGGTTGACACAGAATATCTGATACATATGAGTGTACGAAAAAATGAGCCGTGTGACGTCATTAGATCCAACTCTTTGTAAGGGGTTACCTTTCCCATTTCTCCTCTCATCTCCCCCTTCTATGACGTCTCACGGCTCATTTTTTAGGACATTTTGTAGAGTCTTGATGCAGACATATTATATATGTAACTAGCGGCTTCGTTCCTAGCCTCTAGGGGCTTTGCCCCAAGAGGTAATAAAAAAATTGAGGCGAAATTCGTAAAAGGACCAAGGAAATCTTCTACAAAACAAAAAGGACCAAGGAAATCTTCAGCAAAAAAAAAAAAAATGGGGGGGGGGGTTGTTTTTGGGGGGGTTAGGGGTGTCCCACCTCCCAAGAAAATAGCTTAAAACCACCGCAGGACCAATAGGTATATACTTTAAAGAGTATAATCCGATCGGTTCAGTGGTTACCGAGATCTTAAGCATCAGACGGACGTAAGGACGGACGGACAGACAGACAAATATCGTTCTACTTTGTATTATAGATAACATATTCAGTAGATGCTTTTTGATCAGGTTAATCGTCTTTCTGATCTCAGGAGTTACCACAAAACAATATGAAATATGTAAAACAAATAAAATAAAGAAACAAGTGGTTAAAAAGCTGTTCATAAACAGTTTAATCGTCACGGATGTTTTATACTCATAGTTATAAAACAGAAAATAAAAAACAGAGGTATACCTAAAGTAGCAGCCGAGAAAATCTTATTTTCCCATAGCGGAATAAGTAAGTTGTAAGGCAGCTTCGCTATTAAAAAAATAAGGTATATATATGAAGGTGTGTTGTGTATGGTATAAAAAATGCATGCACTACGGTACTTAAAAAAGAAGGATTATCCATCAC
Organism: Acartia tonsa; assembly: GCF_053477335.1. Classification (NCBI taxonomy): domain Eukaryota; kingdom Metazoa; phylum Arthropoda; class Copepoda; order Calanoida; family Acartiidae; genus Acartia; species Acartia tonsa. The sequence continues at coordinate 33,158,531 of NC_137269.1, read as the reverse complement.
TTTCCTTGTTACGCCAATTTGTATAAAATATCCACCCCTCATTCTGTTTTTAGGGAAAGGATTTAATTTTATTAACTTTGAGTATTTTTTCTCATCCAAGCTTTTTTTATAAGTTTTCATTAATTATAATAGGATAGTGGACGTTTTTATGGTTCATTGACAAATTATAGGATTATGTAAGGAATCCTGCAAAAACTTGATATAAGGATAAGAAGAAAAGGATATAAATTTCAGGGAGAGGGATGTATTCTAAAACAAAGAGTCCCCTCAGATAATCAAATCGTTGATTTTTAGACCATTGAAAAAAAATTGTCCTAGTCTTATGTTTTGATGAGTAATGTCTTTTTATTGGCCTAGAAATTTCCTAAAATCTAGATTCACCTTTGTCCAAAGTAATGGCCTTTTTAACGTCTTTGTTTATGACCCATAGCTAAAGCCGAGAATCGAGCACTAATAAACATTCAACTGAGTGGAATATTTATAGTTACAATTTTTTGTGTCGAACCGAGATTCGAACCTATCACCTTCCCGACGACGAGCGGTCGCGGGTTAGAGGGTAGATACCTACCAAATTTCACCAATTAATTATCTAATAGTATATGATTTTTTACTTTTCAAAATAATTGTCCTCTGTAAAATTTATGTAAATTGTATGACAGTGATGTATATACAAATACTTTTATGTACATAAACTTTTTAAAAAGAAAAAGAAACAAAAAGTTATAGCATAATTATATTATTTAATTTATCAAATTTAATTTTCTCATTTTAAAGAGGATCATAAAGAAGATTTTGCATACTATGCCTTTTTACTCTAATATAAGGAGTAATTGGAATGCCTTTTTCAGTAAACAGGTGCAACATGCACAGTTAGGTCTTTAAGACAAAGGTCGTATAAACAAAGGATTGGTTGTCTCCTGGAGTTTACTTGAGCGACATGTTCAGTTAATACTATTCAGGGAGTAAGGGAGGGGACAATGGGCAATGAATTCAATTTAAAAGTATTTGCTGAAAGACCTTAAATCTAGATAAATCCAGAAAATATGGAGGAAATTGTAAAGGGAGAGTTAATACAATACAGAAAACTATAAAATAGGAAGAAAGTTACAAGAAAAAAGCATTCATTTGAAAATTATATCACCAGCACATCAGACTGACGTAACCATTCTGTAATTTAAAAATTTTTTATTTATGAAATGATATTTTCTGGAGAGAAAAAATTGTTAAAACCAGCCACATCATAACAAATTAAGTTTATTGATACTTGTCTGCAAGACTGCAATATTCAAAACTAACAAACGAGTTAGCAGCATTTTGTGCGCTAGTATCCAAAGTCAGTCAGCAACTGCTAAATTCTTACACATTCCCTTTAAGCCAGTACCCAAAGTCTGAGACTTCTAAAAATTGAATATTCGATCAATTGTCCCCTCCCTTACTCCCTGAATACTATTACTAAAGCAAAAGTTTACCTCGAACCCGCTAACTAATGGGCAATCAAAATAAACGAATAAACGAAAAGTTTCAACAATTTGAATTTTGAGAAATGTTGTATGAAAGTATCCTCATTGATGCCACTAACTGTTAATGCATTTTAAGAACTAATGCAGATCTTTCTGAAATGTTTCCATGAAACTGTTTAAATATTCTTACTTATTGACTTTCCATCAAGAGTTTTTCTTGACCATTCTTAGTTGAGTTCATAAGAATTGATAATGATAACAAAAATTACCCCTTTTGTACAACTCAGTTTTTGGTTGAAAAGTTTGGACACTACTAGTTTTTACCAGCCAATTAAAAATCTTTTAAAGCCCCCAAAGTATGAAAGAAGGTGTTTTTAGTACAATTTCAGTGTCGCCTCTCTCTGTGTTAAAATTCTGTTTATTTCAATGAACTACACTGTCAAATACTTTGTTAAAGTCTAAAGTACACAAATTAAATAATTAATCACATATAATTTTAGTTTCAGTTGATCTAATGTCAAATAATTATTTTTAACCTCATTTATAAATATTTTAAGTTAAATGCACAACCTCAAAGCAATGTAATTTTGTTGAATTGAAAAAACATACTTTATTTTGATAGTTTATTATCGCATCATTCAGAATCACAAAATCATCTAAAATTTCGCGAGAATTTGTTCATAATTGTATTAAAATCCTAAAATGGCAGGAATCTTTTACTTTAAGTATCTTGTCTGCATGATCTACATGTATTAGGTTTAACGTCTTCTGGGCTAAAAAAGATTATAACATAACAGTAGTATGTACAATTTTTATTCTTTTTGGAAGAAATTACTTTTACATAGGAATGTTTCAAAGTTTAAAATTGGCGATTGAAGTTTGGTTTATTCAACTTATGAATAGATATTTAATTAAAAACAGCCCAATATGTAAATTATTAATTTCAGAAAATGATGTAAACGGCATAAAAACTGGGGGAGAGGTGTAAATACTTTTGTTCTCTTCCAGGTATCTATCTATCTATCTATCTACATATCCATCTATCTACATATATATATATCTATCTATCTACATATCCATCTATCTACATATCTATCTTCTATCTATCTATATATCTATCTATCTATCTATCTATCTATCTATCTATCTATCTATCTATCTATCTATCTATCTATCTATCTATCTATCTATCTATCTATCTATCTATCTATCTATCTATCTATCTATCTATCTATCTATCTATCTATCTATCTATCTATCTATCTATCTATCTATCTATCTATCTATCTATCTATCTATCTATCTATCTATATATCTATCTATCTATCTATCTATCTATCTATCTATCTATCTATCTATCTATCTATCTATCTATCTATCTATCTATCTATCTATCTATCTATCTATCTATCTATCTATCTATCTATCTATCTATCTATCTATCTATCTATCTATCTATCTATCTATCTATCTATCTATCTATCTATCTATCTATCTATCTATCTATCTATCTATCTATTTAAATAAAATATTTCTTATCTTTTTTTTCTGCACATGAAATGTAAATAATCTTATAGAGCACTTTCAAGAATAAATTGATAGAAAAATAGTCGAAAATAGCGAAGCTGTATTAAGGTCTCTATCTGTAAGAAACTAGTGAAAATTAAATTTTCTCAGTTGATATTTAACATAGACTGCTGATTTTATTTGGTGAAAATATTCCTTAATGAGTATACTCTATATCTAATATTGATCAGTTGGTCTGTCAAAATTTTTATAAGAGACATGAAATATCCAACAACGTAATTAATACGGGAAAAAATAACGAAACCTAAACGTCTTTTTCAGCTGTCGTTGGGAGGCAACACATAGTAGAATTGACGACCTCTCCATCTGCCCCCCAAATAGTATTTAAGATATATTAAGCTTGTTGGATATATCTTATTCCTGTGAATTATCTATGGAAACTTTTTATTTACTTAGCTTCTATTAGAGATAGAAACAAAAAATGAAATTATGTCTCTGTCCAATGAAAATCTCTAATGTCCGTAGGTCTGTCTGTAAAGCTATGATAATTAATGGACAAAAATGCTACGCTACTTTTAAAAATAATAATTAAATACCTATGTGTTTACTCGTGGAAGAGATATAATATATATATATATATATATAGAGATTGAGTTTATACATCTAATCCTTTCACAGAAGCTTTCATTCATGCAATTCTCAGGGACAAGACAATAGCAAATAAGTTACGATTAAGTCCAATATGGTATTAAACGTAGCACATTAACTCATTTTTGGGAAGGTGATGGATCCGTTTCTTTAACCATAGTAGCGTTATGATTAAGGACGTTAAAAATTGTTCCTACTGCTAATTAGAGTTAGAAAGTTGTCTTGGCTCAATATAATCTAAACCACGTACAATTACGACTTTTAGACAGTCATAGTGTAATCAATGGGTTGGATGTTTTTAGAACGATAAGCCGCGTGCGGCTTAGAATGCAAGATTTGGCTCAGAAAAAAACCAAAAATATTTTGTTTCTAAGGATGTCTAGGAGTAAGGGCGTGCAAGGGGTTCTAAGAAAAAAATCGGGGTGTTATTTCATCGTCAGGAGGGTTAAGCTTTAGGGTGTTTTATTTTATGAATTCCTGAGAGAAAAAACATGTCATAATGTTAGTAGAATGTACAAATGTCATTGATTAGAAGTAAAACTGTTAAAACTGTAAAGCTAAACATTAGACAATATTTGGAGAGAGAGAGAGTAAAGAAAGTAATTTTTATACAGAGATAATTTCAAAAGTTATTTGAATTAAGAAAAACTATTGAATACTATTATCTTAATTTTTTATTTGTTATGTAGATTATTGTTCTTCTCCCCATCATGTGTTTGTTATTGCATAAACGTTGAGAAGGCATCTTGGATAAATCCTGTGCACACCCAAGGACACGGATAAATAATGTTCTTTAAAATATTTACAAACTAGAGGCACTTGAGGTAGGGGAAATCGTCCCCCTTTCCATTTGAAAGAAAAAGAAAAATATTTGGCGGTAATTTTTCTGGGGCTGATTTATCACACACACATTAAACATCCTGTTATTTTCATGTAAGGACTAGCGGACACGCCCCTTGAGGCCTCTTGGGGGACTTGCAGTGGTGGGGGGTTCAATTCGATTTTCCAAATAGTTATAAACCTTCCTAGGACCTATGAGAATCAGGAGAACCATATTGGTTTAGCGGTAAGTGAGATCCTAACATACAGACAGACAGAGATCCTGATACTTTATAATAACACTAGCGGCTTCGCCCCTAGCCTCTAGGGGCTTTGCCCCAAGAGGTTTGATCAACCTAATTTTTCGTATTTTAGATTTTAGATTTTTTTTTTTTTGGGGGGGGGGGGGGGGGGGTATTTTTCATTTTTTTGGGGGGGGTGGGGGTGTCCCACCCTCCAAGAAAATAGCTCAAAACCATCACAGGACCAGTAGGTATATTCCCTGTAGAGTTACTGGTGGTTACAGTGGTTACTGAGATCTTAAGCTTCAGACGGACAGACAGACGGACAGACGGACAGACGGACAGACAGACAGATAGACAGATAGACAGACAGACATCGTTCTACTTTGTATTATAGATAAGGATAATGAAATATTTTAGAAAATATTATAACAGGTAGGGAACATTGAACTGTAAATTTCTCTGGTACCCTCCATCTCGTCCGTAATTTGATTTTCTATGCTACTATTATTTTTATTGTTAAGATTCCCTTTACTAATAAGCATCCAGTGCATAATCTTCTTAGTCCGTTGGTCTATTCGTCATACTAAAAGTAAATAATTATAAAGGTTTTTTGATTTTTGATTTAACATATGACATCTATGTCTGCTCAAAAACTCACTTTGTCCGTTTTTTCAGCAATGATTTTTAAGTGCGTAGCAACTTATGGATGTTTTCATCCTTGTGTTGTGATGAAACACTATTCAATGCTTCTTATTTCTTGTTATACTAATTTTTTTTCTTAATATTTTTATCTGCCAAATTTTGCATTAATTGGCAGAATCTTAATAACTTTAACTTACTATTAATAGCTTAATCAATCTATTATTAGCAAACAAATACAAGGGGGGATGAAATAATTAGAAAACTAAACATTTCACCCTTAACTTATCATGTTAAATTATATTTTTTTCTTCTGTTTTATCAAACAATGATATGCCAAAGTCGAATTAACTTAAAACTTAAACTTAAAGCTTAGAGGGGTTGTAGCTATTATGTATAACAAAGACAGGATGTGTGTGTGGGACTTGAATACTTAAAAACTAATGAAAGCTATACAATTTTATGATTTTTTTAAAGCTAAAAGAACAGTTAGCTGTTTTAAATAATAACCTTTAAAAAAATATTCTACAAAGAAAGTGCAAAAGTATAGTATAATGAACCAATAGATATAGTAGATCTAGATGGTAAATCGGGCCTAATAATTTGTGAAACTTAATAAGGAATTTCCAAAGCGGTAACATTATCCCAAGAAAGTTAACTATTTAAAGATGACTTCTTATATATGTTATGTCATATGCTTTACATCATGCGAGGGAAAGAATTTTTTAACCATAAGATTAACCAAAGCAAAGTTTTATTCTATGAAAGACTATTTATAGCTGATTCATTTTGGGAATGATATGAAAGGATAATTGCTCTTTCTAACCAAATTCTGTTTACTTTCTATCCAATATATGGTAGATTGATCCTCCCCTGTATTCCTATTGGCTGAGTTTGGGAGTATGTATCTAGATTATACCTTTTAATAATTCTTACTTGATAATTTCTTTATTGGTGTTCCTTTATTTCTTCAAAACTTGAATGACAGCTTTAAATGACTTATTTTTAATTTCATTTTTTTACGGCAATGCTTCGCCTATCTATTATGAAGTGTTGATTTAGGGAAAAGAGAACACTGAAAATTTTTTTTTACTGTGCTAAGAAAATTGCTAATAAAACATCACATGTTTAATTATAATAGAGAAAGAGGGGACAATGGGCTTTTTATTACCAGCTTATACCAATAACGAAATATAATTCAAAAAATCACAAACATTAACACTTGTATAGTGTCAGAACTGAATAATCAGAATATAAATGTATAAGAGTCGAAGCAAAATTGTAAGTAAATTTGTTGAAAAACTGCTTGATACAGAATAATGGTTATGGACATACTTACATTTTAAGGACTTAATTATAGAGTTGCTTCGCTTATAATATTGTTCTTTGTTGTCCCTGGAATCAATATACCAAAAAGCAGATCAAAGGGATAATTAGATCACATCAAAAATTGTTGTTAAAAAAGTAGAAAAATCAACATGTTTAAAATTGACGTACGGACATTCTGGTGATGATTATAGAGTTGCTATGCTTTCTAAATCGTACCTAACTACTACAGGAATCATCATGCAAAGTTTGAAATCAATGGGACAATTCTAACATGCCTAAATTAACGAATAAAAGCTATCTACCTTGGACGGACCGACCCTAATTATAGAAAAGCCTCGCGTTTAAAAATCATCCTGTACAAAATATTTTGAAGCAATTCATATAAATCTAATATCTTTAGAGGGGTAGCCAAAAGATAGGGTGTATGTCTGTGTGTGTGTGTAGGACTGGACTAGGAACTGCACATGAAAACAGTTTTTAGTATCTTTAAAAGTTTTTTAAAGCATGAATAAGTTTCCTTTTTTAAAATATAACTAATGGCACATAAGAAGCTTCCATGAGAAGAAACCTTTTCATTCCAGAAGCTAGCAAGATATTTCAAACTCCCTTGATTATATCTCTTTTTTATGACCATTGTAATTACCTTTTACTTTATTTATAAACTAGCGGCTACGCCCCTAGAGGCCTCTAGTGGCACTTTAGATGTTTTTATTTCTCTACATTACTTCTTTATTTTACGATAATTCTCTTTATGTTACGTTTAAGTCTCCTATATATTTTTAAAAATTTCGATTTTTTTGTCATTTCTCTTGGGAGGGTGGTTGTACCCTCCCCCAAAATAGTTATAAACCTTCTCAGAAACCATGAGAATCTACCCTATTAAGGAGAACCCGATCGGTACAGACACACAGAAAACAAACATCCTGTTACTTTAGTATAAGGATTTTAGCGCATATGAAGGAACACAAATGAATATATCAATCAGTTAAATGTAGATGAAATCAGGGATCTAAAGGGATAAAGCAGTTGTAGATAAATTGATACCCCGCCCAAATTTAATTTTTGGATGCCTAGGCAAAATTTTTGAATTTTGATTCCCCCCCCATATAAAAAAAGCTTGGACGTCCTTGTCCTGTACAGTTAGTGGTTGAAACGGATGGATATTAAGATTAATGAACATACCAATTAAATTTCAAAAAAAGTCCCAAAAGTTATTAAGCTATTGAATAAGAAAACGTTATGATACAAATTTATGGACTTATATAATATTTTAGAAAGCCCAATGACCCCTCCCTCCCTGGATTGAATGAGAATTTGTACTTGCTTTCTACCTTACTTAACTAGCTAAGATACCTTTAATATGTTAAGTATGCCTAAGTATTTTTATGTAACCCTAATTAAATAATTAAGAAATAAAATAAAAAAATATGAAAGATAAGTCTTAATTAGAGTAAAGTTTTTTTTCGTCTACATAAATAGAAAAAATAAAACATTATAAATAACTAAAAGTGTACTCACTGTAATAAATTTTGAATTATGACTCTTTAAATGTAGAATGAAATGATTACATCTATTTTGTTGTTCATTCATTTTAACGAAAAAAAATAATTTGCAAATGTTTAGGACACCTGCCCATTTCCAATATTTGAATATGATTTGTGTTTTTTATATATATTTTGGGGGTTTTATTTACCATATTTTCTATTAAAAAAATCACCATATAAAAATATTTTTAAGTAACCATTCTTTATTATTAGAAAATTCAAAAAATAGCTTTAAAGAGGCTTTAGATGGTTACTTGCTATTATGTATAACACAGATAGGATGTATGTGGCCGAATTTACAAGGGACTGTGCTCAAAAACGTAAAAAAGATAGGAATATTTTTAAAAAATTTTAGTTAAAAAAAACAATTGGCTGTTTTAAGACATAACCAAAAAGGTACTTGTGTATCAAACCTGCTTTTTCTTGACATAACTTAATGTAACTAAGAACAAAATAGGAACCCCTAGTAAACTTCATAAGGTACCTTAAAGCTTCCCTAAGTCTTACTTAACATTACTACATTTTGGAATACTTAACAATAACTTAGAAACTTCATAGGGATACTTAACTAAAAGCTTACATAAGCCTGACATAAAAAAATACCATTAGAGACACTTATCTTCGTTCGTGATTCCCACTAATAATAACTTATTTTTAAACAAAACTTTTTTCAAAGAGAATAAATAAATCTTTATCAATATAACTAAAATTTTAAAAAAAGTTCATTGAATTTTAAAGTATCTTGCTGTGATTTTCTTTTATATAGTCCAAATTAAAAAAAATATGATTAAAAAAATGTATATATTTTTGTATATTTACATTGACTAAAAACAGACATTTTGTTTATATTATTTGAAAATATTACACAAATATTCATAAATCATAATCTATGTTTTCTTTAAATACATTTCAGACAAGAAATAAACAAATACGCTATTGATTCGAATTTGATTAATGGATTTAAATAAAAAAAATACAAATCCTATTTAATATTTATAGAGGAGTAAGGTTTCCTTAAGATTTCAATAGCTACTAAACCGATTGAGTCATTAATTTTAAGAAAGCTTTTCATATGTCCCATTATGGTTTTAGTCTATTTCATATCGACCAATTTATATCTTTAGGGAAGCTTTACATATGTCCTAGGAGTAAATTTCTAGAATGCTATTTAAGAAAACCTGTAAAAAATTATTTGAGAAGATTCCTTTTACTATCAACTACTATACGTCTACTATCAGTAATACTATGATTACGTTTACTTGCTTCTCTAATAATATTATACTAAAAAAATATATTTTAAATTTTCAAATCAGGCTTCGCAGATTCGATGCAGATATAGCCGCCCTTGAAAGATATTGGCTGCTGCTTCTAAGCTATGATTTAAACTATAAATTGTATTTGGATCATGGAAAGAAAACGAAGTAGCGGGTTTCGTTGTATTTTCATAGTAGCTTTTGATAGGTTATTTTAGTTCAGGTTTTATTAGGTAAATGTTCATTATTGCTCCGTGGGGTTAGGAAATAGGCCCCGCAGGGTAAGAGCCCCCCGCTAGGGCTAGCAATAGAAGAAAAACTACTGTGAAAATACGAAACCTGCTACTTAATTTTTTTTCCCATGATTCTCCTAATTTTATCTAGGTGCGTAATGACTGATATAATATTGTTGGCTGTAAGAGACCAACAATTTGACCAAGGAATGTGGTTTGTAGCATAATATTTAGATCAAAAGGAGGAAATATAGAAAAGGAGCTGTTTTAAACCCATTTTATTCCACCGAAATATAACACTCATTTAATATTTTTGACCTCGCGGTAAAATCATTTTTTTAGGTAGTTATTTACTTTTTTTTTTGGGGGGGGGGGGGAATTTTGCTTCCCTCATTATTCATAATTAGTCTACCTTCCTATATATATCTTTTTTTATTTCTTTTATCCTCCACTATCTTAATATACTGCTACAAATCATTGATGCCCGTAGACTCCCCGCCTACAATGTCACCGCAAGTCCAGCGTGTACCTAGCACTCATCAATCTGCCCTCACCTGCGATATCGAAGCCGCCCTTCATTCTCCTGAGGTAGGTTCAGTGGAAAAAATGTAGGATGTCTATGTGAATCAAATTTTTTAAAATTAAATAATTTGAAATTAGAGGCTTGAAGCAGAGAGGTGTATCACTATCCAACCCCCTGGCAAAATTAAGAGGAGTGGATACAACCCCCTAAATGTTCACTATATACCCCCAATTGACAAGGGTCTACATCCCCTAAAACGGCCAAGGGTGGAGTCACACTACCTAAAATTTAATGGGGGTGTTAAACAATTTAACAATTCAGGGGCGTTTGTTTGAGTAGGTGAGAAGGGGGTTAGAAAAATGTTAAACTAATTAAAAGATATAAGGTATTTTTTCAACAAAGAAGCACTTAGAGTCAAATATCGTCTCAATACTAGATAATCTTTTTTTTAAAGATAGTATTTTGTACAATTTGACATTTGATACAAATATCACTTTAATGTTATCAAAGTACGGAAAGTTATAAATAATCTGAAGCATTAGTTAGCAGGTTTAACACCCTCCCCTCCCCCTCATGTTGATTTTATCGGATGGAAAGCTTATATAATTCCTATTTTTTGATACATCTCCAACTTAAACCATGTATTTACAATGTGCTTTAAGTAATCGTACCTGCTTTGTAAATAAAAATTGCAATGAATAATATTTTATTTGTTCGATGGAACATTTTATTTAGGTTGTACCATTATAATTATTAAATTTTTTTATTGAAATATTGATCTCTATTCATTTGATAAATTTTTAGTAAACCTTTATTCTATAGTGCTTTTTAGTAATCATATATCTCTGTCCAAATCGACTAACGTCAGCTCTTCTGTTTATATAAAATTGAATTATTTATATAGTTGGACATACATAGTACTTTAAATACATCACTTCAAGCAGGTGTTTAGGTTCTGCAATTAGCGAGATTTTTTAAAAATATAAAGACATGGTACTTTTATATAATGGTTTACATACAACAAGCACAGAACAAGCGGGATCTTTTATTAAATCCAAACATACAGACACATAGACAGACATCCTGCGTCTTTTCATCAGACATCAGAAATTATGCTAGCTGAAAATATCACAAAAAATTACCCCAAAACAGTCATAGTTTTAAATCTTACATAACCTAAAATGCTTAATTAGGAAAATCGCTATTCTTTATTTCTTATTTATTTTCTTATTGCAAAAGGAAAGATACATGATTTATGTACATAATACATTCAATATATAACCAAAAGAACCAAAAGACATTGCACAAAAAAACTAGTATAAAATTAGGATTTGGTATTTGGTCTTTGTCATAATTAAAAAAAAATAACTAGATTTAATAATTTTTAGGATGTTGAACCAGATCTTTCAGTACTAGAAGCCTCCATTGTTTCTGATTGGGACACACAGGACCATGCTCCTAGAACCCAGGGCCTTCACTCTGTGAGGGAGCATGGACCAAGCACCCAGGACCCCCACTCTGTGGGGGAACAAGCTCCCAGCGCCCTGGAAACCCAGTCTATAGGGGAACATGCACCTCACCATGTAACTTCTGATACTTTCAATGATGATAACCAGACTGAGAATCAAGGAATTTTTTTCTTTTAAATTTATAAGATGATTTATAAGATGTTGTTAAAGTTAAAAAACAAGGATTTTAACATCTATAAACATCAAGCTCATTGAATGAAACAGTAAGACATACATAAATTATAAGTCTGAACAAAACCCATGAAAATTACCTAATTACAGGATGGTAAGACTTGGTAATTTTGTACATTATCGAGTTGCTAAGATTTTTTAACTACTAAAAAATAATTGTACATAGTTATAATTAACTTACTTTGTAAATTAAGATCATTTAAATTTTTGAAGCTTCTCAATGACAGAACTAGTTAATAAAGTTTGGGAGTAAAATTAATCTAGAGTTTATTATTACTTCTATCCACTGCACTGTTTAAAATGCAATATAAATACCTTTATTTATGTTTATGAAAAATGCTACATATATTTCATTTAATCATTCAGATAAAAAAATATATATATGAATCTTTAAATCAAATAGAATATATATTGTAAAATAATTTAGTCTAGAGGCAGAAATATATAATAATATTGGCTTTAAATCTTTTTGGTATCATATCCTCTCTCTCTCTCTCAATATTGAAGGGATTATCCCCTAGAAGAGTTTTGGAACAAGTGTGCTATCAGACCGACTTCCAGGGAATTCTAAACACTTAATTAAAACCCGCAGATATGGCTCAGTGGTTTAACGTCCGCTTATCTGTTGGGGAGGTGTCGGGTTCGAGTCCCAAGACCGCATCAATACTAAAGATGTAAAGTCAGTACCTACTGCTGCTCTTTCAGGCGTTAGAGATTGGAGTAAGAGTAGGGGGGAAGCCATAGCCCCAAATCAGGTATGCATGGGTGGTCCTTGGCATGGTGCACTAGTGATCCAAAAACGCTGTAAGGTCATAGGTTGATTATAAAGTCCTTGTGGACTAGCATTGTGTAGTAGCTCACTAGTGTATTAGTGGCATTTGTTAGTTCAACGACTAGGAGTCATGTTAGATCCTAGGTTGATTGAAAACTCCCTAGGATTTGATGTGGCTTCAGTCATTGCTGATACAGCATCATGTTCATGCTTTGGTTGCATTGATTGTCGCAATAACACCGTGATCAAAAAAATCAATTTAACTCTCCACCCTTAAGTATGAAGTGTAAATTACCCACAAGTTCTAACTAAAGTGTCAAGGAAACTGATGGAAAGGGTGCAACTCAAATCCGCGTCATACCAAAGATGTTAACGTTACCTACCTGCTTTGTTCGACACAGGAAATCAAAAAAACAGAGTAGGGGGAATGCCTTGGCCCCAAACAGGCTCAACTCATTGCCATGCACAGTTAGGATCTCCAGATCTCAAAGGGTTGGTTGCCTGTAATGTACTGTATCACGGGTATGAGGTGAAGGGCCAAGAGTCTGGCCTTGAGTTGACAAGTTGATTGTTCAGTCCATGTTTATGTTTATGTTTACATGACATTAACATTAACATTAACAAACATTTCATTACCCCGCCCCCCTTTCCCAATCCTCAAATAATTTAAATAAGTTTACTCCCCATCCCATAAAAAGTTCTGTCATGCTCCAAGGTTTCAATACCATAGTTTTTCAAATATTTTAAATGATTGGGTTTATGCGTTATTTTATACCCCATCTTACTTAAAATATACCTTTTTGGATTTTGTAACCACCCCTTCCAAAAAAGCTTGCAACTCCTTGAAGCTATCCTATTATACAAAGTATAATAGGGAAGGGATCTCGCTAACCGCTGAATAGTGAAGCTTCTTATATGTCCAGGGATGATTTTTAACTATTTTTGGGGAGGGTATCTCCAACCTTAAAAGGAAAAATGCTCCCCCCCCCAAAAAAAAAGATTTAAAAAAAATTTTCAATTAAAAATTTGGGTGGGGGTCCACTTCCCTCTCCCACCTTGAGTGCTCCTAGAGGCTTCTAGGGGGCGTAACCATAGGCGTCCAAGGGGGGGGGGGTAATGGGGCGATTTCCCCCCCCCCATTTAAAATTTACCCCTACCCTGGGGGTGCCATAATAATTTCCTAACAATATGTAGGAAAAACGTTCTTTGTTGCATTTGATCAAAAAGTTAAATGTAAAGAAAATGTATTTCCAACTGGGACCACAAGATCACAAAGCCCTTGTGGGATACAACACAGGGTTAGAGATACTTGTGGGATACAACACAGGGTTAGAGATACTTGTGGGATACAACACAGGGTTAGAGATACTTGTGGGATACAACACAGGGTTAGAGATACTTGTGGGATACAACACAGGGTTAGAGATACTTGTGGGATACAACACAGGGTTACAGATACTTGTGGGATACAACACAGGGTTAGAGATACTTGTGGGATACAACACAGGGTTAGAGATACTTGTGGGATACAACACAGGGTTAGAGATACTTGTGGGATACAACACAGGGTTAGAGATACTTGTGGGATACAACACAGGGTTAGAGATACTTGTGGGATACAACACAGGGTTACAGATACTTGTGGGATACAACACAGGGTTACAGATACTTGTGGGAAACAACACAGGGTTAGAGATACTTGTGGGATACAACACAGGGTTACAGATACTTGTGGGATACAACACAGGGTTAGAGATACTTGTGGGATACAACACAGGGTTAGAGACACTTGTGGGATACAACACAGGGTTAGAGATACTTGTGGGATACAACACAGGGTTAGAGATACTTGTGGGATACAACACAGGGTTAGAGATACTTGTGGGATACAACACAGGGTTACAGATACTTGTGGGATACAACACAGGGTTAGAGATACGTGTGGGATACAACACAGGGTTAGAGATACTTGTGGGATACAACACAGGGTTAGAGACACTTGTGGGATACAACACAGGGTTACAGATACTTGTGGGATACAACACAGGGTTAGAGATACTTGTGGGATACAACACAGGGTTACAGATACTTGTGGAATACAACACAGGGTTAGAGATACTTGTGGGATACAACACAGGGTTACAGATACTTGTGGGATACAACACAGGGTTAGAGACACTTGTGGGATACAACACAGGGTTAGAGATACTTGTGGGATACAACACAGGGTTACAGATACTTGTGGGATACAACACAGGGTTACAGATACTTGTGGGAAACAACACAGGGTTAGAGATACTTGTGGGATACAACACAGGGTTAGAGATACTTGTGGGATACAACACAGGGTTAGAGATACTTGTGGGATACAACACAGGGTTAGAGACACTTGTGGGATACAACACAGGGTTAGAGATACTTGTGGGATACAACACAGGGTTAGAGATACTTGTGGGATACAACACAGGGTTAGAGATACTTGTGGGATACAACACAGGGTTAGAGACACTTGTGGGATACAACACAGGGTTAGAGATACTTGTGGGATACAACACAGGGTTAGAGATACTTGTGGGATACAACACAGGGTTAGAGATACTTGTGGGATACAACACAGGGTTACAGATACTTGTGGGATACAACACAGGGTTAGAGATACTTGTGGGATACAACACAGGGTTAGAGATACTTGTGGGATACAACACAGGGTTACAGATACTTGTGGGATACAACACAGGGTTAGAGATACTTGTGGGATACAACACAGGGTTAGAGATACTTGTGGGATACAACACAGGGTTAGAGATACTTGTGGGATACAACACAGGGTTAGAGATACTTGTGGGATACAACACAGGGTTAGAGATACTTGTGGGATACAACACAGGGTTAGAGATACTTGTGGGATACAACACAGGGTTACAGATACTTGTGGGATACAACACAGGGTTAGAGATACTTGTGGGATACAACACAGGGTTAGAGATACTTGTGGGATACAACACAGGGTTACAGATACTTGTGGGATACAACACAGGGTTAGAGATACTTGTGGGATACAACACAGGGTTACAGATACTTGTGGGATACAACACAGGGTTACAGATACTTGTGGGATACAACACAGGGTTAGAGATACTTGTGGGATACAACACAGGGTTACATATACTTGTGGGATACAACACAGGGTTACAGATACTTGTGGGAAACAACACAGGGTTAGAGATACTTGTGGGATACAACACAGGGTTAGAGATACTTGTGGGATACAACACAGGGTTAGAGATACTTGTGGGATACAACACAGGGTTAGAGACACTTGTGGGATACAACACAGGGTTAGAGATACTTGTGGGATACAACACAGGGTTAGAGATACTTGTGGGATACAACACAGGGTTAGAGATACTTGTGGGATACAACACAGGGTTAGAGACACTTGTGGGATACAACACAGGGTTAGAGATACTTGTGGGATACAACACAGGGTTAGAGATACTTGTGGGATACAACACAGGGTTAGAGATACTTGTGGGATACAACACAGGGTTACAGATACTTGTGGGATACAACACAGGGTTAGAGATACTTGTGGGATACAACACAGGGTTAGAGATACTTGTGGGATACAACACAGGGTTACAGATACTTGTGGGATACAACACAGGGTTAGAGATACTTGTGGGATACAACACAGGGTTAGAGATACTTGTGGGATACAACACAGGGTTAGAGACACTTGTGGGATACAACACAGGGTTAGAGATACTTGTGGGATACAACACAGGGTTAGAGATACTTGTGGGATACAACACAGGGTTAGAGATACTTGTGGGATACAACACAGGGTTACAGATACTTGTGGGATACAACACAGGGTTAGAGATACTTGTGGGATACAACACAGGGTTAGAGATACTTGTGGGATACAACACAGGGTTACAGATACTTGTGGGATACAACACAGGGTTAGAGATACTTGTGGGATACAACACAGGGTTAGAGATACTTGTGGGATACAACACAGGGTTACAGATATTTGTGGGATACAACACAGGGTTAGAGATACTTGTGGGATACAACACAGGGTTAGAGATACTTGTGGGATACAACACAGGGTTACAGATACTTGTGGGATACAACACAGGGTTAGAGATACTTGTGGGATACAACACAGGGTTAGAGATACTTGTGGGATACAACACAGGGTTAGAGACACTTGTGGGATACAACACAGGGTTAGAGATACTTGTGGGATACAACACAGGGTTAGAGATACTTGTGGGATACAACACAGGGTTAGAGATACTTGTGGGATACAACACAGGGTTACAGATACTTGTGGGATACAACACAGGGTTAGAGATACTTGTGGGATACAACACAGGGTTAGAGATACTTGTGGGATACAACACAGGGTTAGAGACACTTGTGGGATACAACACAGGGTTACAGATACTTAATCTACTGGAAAACTATTCTGCTGGTTGGACATGTTACTTGATTTATTCAGGGATCTAAAGAAATAAGACAATGGTGGATAAATTGATTTCCATTCCCAATGAAGATACACAAAAGTACCCCTTCAATAGAATACACTTAATGGTTGAAACATTTGGATACTCAACTTAATGATTTAAAAATACAAAAAAACGTCCCCAAAGTTGTCAAGCCAAATTATTAAGCTTTGGGGACTAGTGTAATAAACAGCCCAATGTCTCTTACCTCACTGAAATTTATTTCTGATAACAATAACAGCAGAATTACATTATAATCTATAATCATATATGATTTTAGGAAGGGAGGTGACAATGTATTGTAAATTATAGTGTTACACAAAGTTCCATAAAAACGTTTTCTCATATGTGGTTCTAGTGGATATCTAGTGGTAAAAAATCGTTGAAATTAAAAAGGTTATCATGAATGAAATGTATGTACGGACATTCCTGTAACACTATAGAATTGCGACATTTTTAAAATTATCCTTAATTTTTACAGGAATCTCCATATAAAGTTAAAAACTAAATAGAAAAATGTTTGTAAACCAGATATGTCAGGTTACATGTGCGCTCTAAATGTAGAAAAGCTTTGCTTTTAAAAAAAGAAAGAAATTATACATTATAGATGCAGATGTTTATGTTAGTGAAGAATTGGGTGCGGGTGTTTCCGGAGGGGGAAGTGTGGGGAGTGGCTTGGCGGGTGTGTCCGGGGGCAGTGTGGGGAGTGGCAGAGCGGTGGATACTTCAGTTCAGGAAAATGACTTTTAGTTCTTGAATGTTGACAATTAAACTTAGTCGATATTTTTGATTAAGTTATATTGATTTTGATAAACATTGATGTAGATTGACATAAACAGCTAGAAAGAGGGGGTATGGTAGAAAATGTAAGGATTTTTTAGTGTATTTATACATAAGAGAGAATATAATAGATATCGACATTACAGGACAGACAGACGGACAGAAAGACAGATGGCCAGTCAGACAAAAGAACAGACAAACAGTACGGCATAAGGACAGACAGACAGTACGACAGATAGACAGAAGATTTGGGGGGGGGGGGGCAAACAGACAGAAGGACAGTTAGACAGAAGGACTGACAGACAGTACGACAGTAGGCCAGTCAGACATAAGGACACAGTACGACAGATAGGCAGAAGGACAGAGGGACAAACAGACAGAAGGACATGCATACAAAAGGATAGACGGACATACATACAAAAGGACAGACGGCCAGTCAGACAGAAGGACAGACAGACAGTACGACAGATAGACAGACATAAAGAACAATAGAAGGACAGACAGACAGTACGACAGAAGGACAGACAGACAGTACGACAGAAGGACAGACAGACAGTATGACAGATAGACAGACAGAAAGAACAGGCAAACATATATCTACTCAAGAAGGCTATGGTAATCTTTTTTTCTTTTGTTGGGTTTTGTTGAGCTTATGTTTTGTTTTTGTAAAGATACACCAAATGCACTTCTTATCCATCAGTTTAAAAACAACATCTTTTTGACGATTCAATATTGATAAAAATAACAAAATAAACCTATCTTTGTTTTTTTTTAATACAGATTTAATTTCCTTAAAAATATTAGATAAATTTTGAAGAAAAAATAATGCAAAATGTTTTAGAATAGGAATTAAAAATATGGCTAAAATCTTGTAATTTTAAGGTGAATTTTCAGTTTTTATACTACTTCCCTCTCCCTCCCATTGCATTGCATTAATATACACATATTTTTCTAATGGAAAAACTGGAGCAATGCCACATTTTTCATTATTAATATTTGCGTCATTTGAGAAAAATAAATAGTTTTCTAGTTTATTGGCGAATTTCAAGAATTGAAACATAAAATGCTTGAAAAATTTTACAAGTTGACTGTTTTAGATAAAACACAGGGAACTAAAGGGCCATTAGTCGGTTAATTGATGTACACCCCCAATGACCATACACAAAATTACCTCTTCTGTAGATTAGAATTAGTAGTTTAAACGTTTGAATCAAAAATTCAATTCACCAAAGTTGTTAAAAAGTTAAAGAATAAGAAAACGTTATCATATGATTTTTTAGACTAAGGTAATAAACAGCCCATTGTCCCCTATCTCTCTGGATAAAATACCTATTTTTCAATATTCTGATTCACCCACACCCACACACACACACACACACAAACACCCACCCACACCCACACACATACACACACACACAAACACAACGCATGGACATAATTGTCTTTGTTCCGAAACCTTTTCCCTGCAGGTGGCACTGAATAAAATTATGATATTCTTTGAAATTAAGTTATGTGCACTCATGTTAGGGCTTATGGCCAAAAAGTATAATATGAAACACAAGGATATTGATGTATTAAGTAGTACAGCTTGATGCATTACAAAATTTTCGATGGATAAATAGAAAGAGAAGGAGAGAGAGTTAGAGACAGAGAGAGAGAGAGAGAGAGAGAGAAAGTGAGAGACACAGAGAGAGAGAGAGAGAGAGAGAGAGAGAGAGAGAGAGAGAGAGAGAGAGAGAGAGAGAGAGAGATATGCAAAATTATTTATTTAAAAAGTCGGATTTGTTAAACCTGGAGGTCACAGAAGTCTTTCGAAACCAGTTAAAGACCAGTACCTGACCACAAAGAACATTGATAAAAGTATTTCTAAAGCTACTTTTGCACCTTTTTAGAGGCGGATAACTGGTATACCTTGCACTCGAACTAAGAAACCGAAATAGGGTTAACAAATTTTTTGCTAAGTAACTTTTAAGTTAACTGTCCTGCTTTTTAAGAATAAAAGTGCCTGTCCAAAGGTATGAAGAGAATATATTATGTTACATATTTATTATGTTTTTGCATTTTAAATTAACATGCTTAATAATGGGCTCGGTATCCGCATAATGCTGTTAATAGGGATCTTAAGAGATAAGACAATGCATGAAAAATTACTGAAAAATTACCTTTTCTATAGATTAAAATTATTGGTGGAAAAGTTTGTATTAACAAGTCAAGATTTATCAAAGTACCCAAAGCTAGGACCAAATAATAAGAGTATGTACCCTAAAAACTTTTTGTTACAAGTTGAATTTACAGTCTTATATCCCTCTAATCCCTGATTTATGCTTGCTGCTATTAAGTCAGCAATATGCAATGGCTAGCTGCAATCGGCGGCTAAAGGCAAAAAATAGATTTCGTAAAAAAGTCAAAACTATACAGTCGCACCCGAGTTGCCATTTTTCAATACATTCTTGCCGCTCATGATAATTTAATATTTAAAAGCGGCTGTCTAATCTTGAGTTCAAGTATTTAAAGCAGGATTGATGTAGTAAATATATATAATGTTTTTACATAAAAAAAGGCCTATATAAACTTACTAGTAGTAGCTCCTCTAACTTAAATTCATCATAATCCTTCAAAAAAAAGCTGAATACCTTCCTGGGAATAATAATTTGTGAGATCTTAACGGACAAACAAAATAACCTTACTATTTAAATAATAAAATAAGTAAAAATAGTCTTTGAGGTAAAGTCACAAGTTAAGATGAAAAAAAGATCAAATTTGAAAAGTTGACATCAAAATAAATCAGAAAACCAATCTAAGTTTTTACATTTATTTACTCTTTAATGTGCATATTAAACATTTTTTCTTGTGCAACTTTTTCTTAATTTTTTTTATTTTTCCTTTATTTTTGAAGGAGGGAGGGGAATGTGAAGAAAATATTATAAAACCACCATAAGACATTTATAAAGCTTTTGTTATGAAACTTCAAATAAACCCCCTAGGATGGATACTCTAATAATAGGACAAAGTAGTAAGGTTTGTGTTTGTTCTATAAAATCTTGCAAAATGCTAACAACCGATTGCTTCTTCCAATTTAATGTTGTTTGAATTGAAATGCTTTAATAGTTAGTTATCGCATCGTATTATATACAGCTTTCCGCGGACATAGAATGTACAATTATGTACCTCGGGGCTAAAAGAAACTGGTTTTAATCTTATGATTGTACATTTTGAATTCATAGAAAGCTGGATATGATTCGATGTTAGACATAGTTTTTTCGTATGGATGAGAACCGGTTCCTATCCACTGCACTGGATTCAAATGAATACGAGAAAAGTTATTATTATCTGAAGGCTGGAGCTCCAACGGTCAGAACTGTCAGATTTATAAAGTAAGTTCTTTTTAGTAGCAAAGCTACTCTATAACTCAATTGAAACTGTTCGTCTTTTCGAGGATATGTGATTAACTCTGCTGTCATTAATGATAGCTGATTTTTAAAAGCGAAGCTTTTCTATAATTAGGGTCGGTCCGTCCGTACGTCCGTCCGTACGAGATAGATAGCTTTTATTCGTTAATTTAGGCATGTTAGAATTGTCCTATCGATTTCAAACTTTGTATGATTATTCCTGTAGAAGTTAGGTACGATTTAGAAAGCGTAGCAACTCTATAATCATTACCAGAATGTCCGTACGTCCATTTTAAACATGTTGATTTTTCTAATTTTTTAACAGCGAATTTTTATGTGATCTAATTATCCGTTTGATCTGATTTTTGGTATATTGATTCCTGGGACAACAAAGAACAATATTTTAAGCGAAGCAACTCTATAATCAAATCCTAAAAATGTAAGTATGTCCATAAACTCAATAAACATTATCCTGTATCAAGAAGTTTATTAACAAATTTACTTACAATTTTGCTTCGACTCTTATACTTTTATATTCTGATAATTCAGTTTAGACACTATACAAGTGTTAATGTCCGTTTGTCCTAACGTTTCAGTGCTTCGCTTTTATGAATGTTGTCATCCTTGTTTTTATTTAACTAACCAATGAGAATTTACTCTAAAGCTCCCCTGGACCGTCGGTCTCTGTGCGAAACACTTGAGGAGACATCCAAGTTTAAAGGAGGAAAGCAGGTTTTTCAGCGTCGTTTAAAGGTAGACAGCTGAAATATATCATTTATATTTTAATGGCCTAAGGATTTATTCTTTATAAGCTTAGAGTTTTCATGGATGTTGTCTTCCTCGTTATAAAAGTGTTTGCTAGTGACTACAATCTAGCCAGAACAAAAGCTTCTCTGAAAATCAAATTATTCTTTAAAATTACTTACTACTGTAACCATTGTACAATTAAAATGGATATAGTTCTTTCAAGTAAACAGATTAATTTCAATAAAATTCCAACATTAAACTTTTATTGTGACAGAATTTGGAAATATAAATCTTTTTATCTTCAATGTCAAATTAAATGTTATAAGAAAACGAATTAGATTTACATCAGGAATAAAACATATATGTATGGTATGTAGATACATTAGTATATAATATAAGTTAGTTAAGGAGTAGCTTTAAAAAAAGTTTAACAAGGTATTAGCTATGATGATGACAACATAAAAAAAAAACAATGGCAAAAACCCATATAGCTTAAATGTCTTAGAAGTATCAATATCAATTTAAAAATACATATCTTATATATTATAATATATTAAATCACAAAAAACGTGGTACTTCATCGATTTTTTAAAGCTATTTATGATACCTTTTTTTCAAAAATTCTCACACTTTAAATCCTAGAAACGTATGCAAACATATTTTGCACATGATATAATGTTGAGAGATTAAAACTGTATGTCAAATTGGATAACAACACAATCATTTTAGTTTAATGTACAACTAGTATAGTTAGTTCTTCCATTCGGATAAACCTAAATATCTCTGTAACTAAAGGGCCTATTGGGTTTTATTTTTCAGGGCTCGGAAGTCATGCATCACCTGCACTTAAGCCATAAATTTTAATCAGTTTGGATTGGTTTTTGATTTTTTTTTTGAAAAGAGGGATAGCCATATTTTGGTCTTGTTTATAATTCCAGCTGTTTTTTTGAATTTGTTAAAGTTTGATTTCCCCGAGGCTTAAAGGCGGCTGACGCACTGCTGCTGAGCCCTGCTATTTTTCAGGGAATAAACCAACTAGTCATACTAAAATTAATATAAAAAGAATTAAAGATATGTACATTGTATATTTGAAAATACACTTTTAATGTTGGGGTTCGACCTTATAACTTTCGCCACAAGTGAATTAGGATAGAAAAGGGGGGTGGGGAAGTAATTATTAAAATGATTTTTTAATGAGTTATTTATTGACGTAGATTGTACAAATACTTAAATGGTGCATTGATATAATTTGAAATAAGCTACTCTCCTTTTTTCACACTTATGCATGAAGTCAAAATTTATTTCATTGTATAAATCTTCTGATATTGCAGGTAAGCTTCTGTATAGATAGCGAATATCTTTTTAAAAGTTTTACAACGTTAAGTAAAAAATGGCTCAACACGTAGCGCATCCGCTCGTCTTCGGGAAGTTGATAGGTTCGAATCTTGGTCTGACACCGCGTCATAACTAAAGATGGTTGAAAAATGGTTTCCACTTCTGCTATGTCAGATGCTATCTTGTAACCCAAGGATCTAGACTCTTCAAATATCATAGAAAGCTAAAAACAAATACATGCTTCAAAAAAAACCCCAACTAATAGGAAGCCACATTGAAATAAATATCTGTTCCTAATTCTTAACAGCTAATTAAAGGTATTTAATAGTATTTTTTTCTGAATTGAAATGTAGCTATATATAAATATTAGCTTTCTACGATGTTATTTAGTAAATATTATTATTTATATCCTTCTTTCCATTTTAATTTTCCCTTGCATTAATTTGTAAGACATTAGCTTGGAGACATTAAAAATGGTTCCTGCTGCTACTATATCATAGGGATGACATTAATGATTAATAGGAAGAGCTTAGAACAGGCGCGAGTCATTACCATGTACACCTGTGACTTATGGGGTTTCTGTTGGGTAACTAATTATAACTAATTCCCCGGGTGGTTAGACACAAAAAGACATCAAATTACATTGGGGCATTATTACCTATTCAAAGCAAAACTTGAATTTTTTACCCTTTAATATTCTAACACAATTTTCGAATAAAAAAAGAACATGCTATTATTGAAAGTACGAGTTGAAGTTGTGAATTGGGAGGAATAGAACAATTTCAATACAATAATTTACATAAGTCAAGAACTGGGTTCATAGATTAACTTGGATTAAAGGCCAGATGGTTAAATACGTTCAGTTATCCAACAAAATATGTCATAAATTGAATGAACTAGATAATTTTTATACTCTACATAATAAAACTCAGTTTATTTTGATACATTGTTTTTTTTTCAAAATAAGAATTTTTTATAGTGGCTATAAAAAATGTCTCCAT
Organism: Acartia tonsa; assembly: GCF_053477335.1. Lineage (NCBI taxonomy): Eukaryota > Metazoa > Arthropoda > Copepoda > Calanoida > Acartiidae > Acartia > Acartia tonsa. The sequence continues at coordinate 33,134,070 of NC_137269.1, read as the reverse complement.
ATACTGGCCTAACATTGGGCAATTAAAATGTATACTGGCCTCCCATTGGTAATTTAGTCGGTGTATTGGCCTAATATTTGTCAATTGAATTATATGTCGTCATTTTTTTATAGGCTTTATAAAGTGCTTCCAAAATGATTGCTAGAATAAACTTTGAATTTGTGGCACTTTGACTAAATCAAAATGTTTGATAGTTCTAAATCAATCTATCTTACATTCATTAGTTTGAAATTAAATGAAGAGAATTAATTTAGTGCCTCTGTTATCCCCACCTTCCTTCCTAAAGGTTTCTTAGCATGAATAAAGGATTCAAAAAATTTAAACTAATATACTACTATAGGTGCTTAACCCGCGACCGTGGCTCAACACGTAGCGCATCCGCTCGTCGTCTAGAAGGTGACAGGTTCGAATCTCGGTCCGACACCGCGTCATAGCTAAAGACGTTGAAAATGGTTCCCACTGCTACTATGTCAGATGTGCGATGTAAATAGTTAGAGTGGGGGGATTGCCTTGGCCCAAAACAGGCGCAACTCGTTACCATGCACAGTCGGGACTTCTCAGACAAAGGTCGTGCATCTCAGAGAGTTGGTTGTCTGATGGGCGATTGGACGCTTTACACCGCATTCACAAGCGGAGTATGTTTCAAGGTGCGTGGAGAGAGGTCTAGTTACTATAGGTGCTTACAACATGCATCTTTATATAAAAGTAAGTCTGTGTATCTGAAGCTTAAGATCTTAATAACCACTAGTATGGTTCTCCTTTAACAAAGTTCCGGAAAGATTTATTACTATTTTGGGGCAGGGAATTCCACTCTCCCATAAAAATAGCCTGAAGAATAAATTTCCTTCCAAAAATTTCGCTTTGTAACTAAATTTTTGCTAAAACTGAATATTTGCATGTTAACCAAATTCTTTTTAAGGCAAATTATTTATTAATTCAAAAAATTTGTTAAAAAATTTTGACTTTTTTCTGAATACTTGAAAAAAAGAATTAAAATATTTCACATACTCCTTTATTGCTGATTGTCTTCACATCTAATGATCCGAATTCAACATATGTACAGATAATTAATTCTGGAACTTCAGTTTAATTTAAATGAAATTAGATTTCTAAGTTATTTTCCAAAAAAATTTCATTTCTAAAAAAATACTTTAAATTAACAAGGAATAAATTCTGTGCGAGCAAAGTCTATATGTTCCACCGTTTTGCCGCGAGCAGCCTTTAATGTTCATATATTTTTGGAGATAATCGTTACCAGGAACATAATAACGGACACAATACAATCTGTCCCGATTTTGTATTACTTTTGCGGAACATGATTGCAGTTACGTCATATTTTTCTTTCCCGAAAAAGGGAAGGGGGGAAGAAAATCTCTTCAAAAGAGATGGGGAAAACCCCCTTTTCTCCCATATCTTTTTTCTTCCCCCCTTCCTTTTTTTTCTTTCCCCCTTCCCTTTTTCGGGAAAGAAAAATATGACGTAACTGCAATCATGTTCCGCAAAAGTAATACAAAATTTGGACAGATTGTATTGTGTCATAATACCGTGAACTGCACCTGACCCCTTTGTTGTTGTTTAGTGATGAAGATAACGAACCGTCCACAGATAAAAAGGAGAACTTCAGAAAGAAAAGAAGAAAGAATACGAAGGTATGCATTTTTATAGTCAACTAGTTGGGAGTTCAAGGTTCCGGAAAATAGCATAAAACCATCCAAAACATTAATGCTTTCCTAAAAACTAGACCTCTTTCAGACAGGCAATGACTGAAATGTGAGTGCTGCGTACAATCCAATCTTTTTACAATCCCTTTATTTTTCAATGCATGAATGAGTTTTTAAACTTTAGGGGGGGGGGGGGGGGTACATTGTCACTTCTCTCTGTGAATATAGAATGATATCAATGTTTTCAGTATGGTTCGAAATCGATTGATAACCGCTGGATTAGAACATGTTATCAGCCATACTGAAAAATCATCTATAGCATCGTATTACAGAAAATTTTCCACAAAAAATAATAATCATTAAAACCAGTTTTGTTATACTGGGCCTTTGGTATCACGGTTCAAACAAAACTGGTTTTAATTTTATAATTTTAAATAATATCCACAAAAAGCTGTCTATAATACGATGCAAAAATTAACTTTTACATTTTTAGAAATACGAGCAACTGCTGAGCGTTATACCTCCACAAACCATGAACTCTTCAAACCATTCCACAGAGCAAACTGTAAGTATCCTACATTTGTTAGTAGCGTCGCTACTTTATAATTAGAGGTTGTACGTTCGCCCGTCTGTATGACACAATGTGAAAATAATTTTGCTTGTAATGTTTCGTGATTTATTTCCTACTTGTAGTTGAATTGAAGATCCTTGTTGAGCATTGATTACCCCCCCCCCCCCTCTTTTTTCTTGTGTATTTTTGACTTCAGGTTAGGTTAGGTTAGGTTATATTAGGCACGGCATTCATAAGCTTGCAGGGTTAGGGCCCCTAGTATGAGAAAAAATATTCTCTCCTTATTTTTAGTTTATTAAAAAATATGGAGATTTGGTCATCAGTGATCAACAAGAACTTTTTGTGAAAGCAAATTTTAATGTTTTAAAATTACTCTGAATTTACATGCTTATTTGATACATGAAGCAAACTGTATTTATCACTCATAAAGGTATCTTCAGGGATAAGGCAATTGAGAAAAAAGATATTTACATTCCCAATGATGATAAACAGAAAACACCTTCCAGGAATATATAGATTATTGTCAATTTTGGAAAAGTTTGTTAAATTTTCACTTCTACAATAAATCAAGAATGATTGAAGTACACACATTCTTTAAGCCAACGAATAAGATAACGTTTTATGATTTTAATTATCAGTACAATACGCCTCACCCCTTTCTTCCATTTTTAGGTATTTCAATTGTGATCTTATGAAACAGACAAACATCTTATTTCTTTTACTTTGAGAATTATTTTTTGTTACTTTGTTTATATGTTTTGTCCAGAAAAGGTTACCTGGCGAATAATCTATAGTAATAATGTATAAAATTAATTAACTTTGTTTGTTACTATTAATCTAAAACTGATGAAAAGATTTGTTTCGTTGAAGAAAAAATATGCACTGCTTTTGTCCAACAGTTTCTTAACAATGGATATATTATTACTTGGATCTTACACCTGTTCTCTAATACAGTGAAACTCGCTGCGTGAAACTATACCCCACATCCAATCCCTTTACTCCTTCCCATCCCCTCCTACTGGATAGACGATATGACCAATAAACTAGTTCTATATTAGCAAGCAAAAAAAGACGACAATTTTCCCTTATCATAATATCCAAGTATATTCTTCATCCATTTCCCTAACTAGAGATAGAAGAAATAGAATTCAGATCACTTGATCTAAACTTAACTTTATTAATATATGCTTCTATATAAGTTATGTCAGTCTGTCTAAACGTTACACTGTAAAAGGACTGTTTACTGTAATTTCTAGACAACGACATACATTAATATGCATAATAAATGCCTTATTACAAACCTTTAAATCTACTTTCCTAGGTTCTTCATTATCTTGGAATGGTTTAAGGCTATATTAAGGCCACAGCTTATTAACAAACTGATTCTCTAGTCTTATAGGTCAATAATTTAAAAGTTTGCTAGGCTGAGTTTTGCACCTTTAGAACTCGGCTTAAATTTTTTTGCATAAATATTATAAATTTCAAATACTTCCTAAAGAAGTTGTATCAACTTTTTTTTTTATAGCTAGCCGGTCCTTTTAGTAAGTAGTAGATGTAAAATTTTTCATAGAATTCAGATATGCAATCGGTTTTTTGTAGACCTCTTATTTTTTAAGTAATTTAAGTTTTTAAAAAAAATAATTAAGTCGGTTTTAAGGTACTAAAACGCAACAAAATAAAAGAAGAAAATGGCCAGTAAGAACAAAAATAGTAAGATCTTTAATTTGACACCTTACTTTTAAAATTCTGTTGAGTAATTATTGAAAAAATCTATTTTTTTAACCTCGGTTTAATAAAAACTTTAGACCTAAATATTTTCTCAAACAGGCATAAAAAACATGGGTTCATATATACCTTTAGAATCAGAAAAATATTACGAATCCATTGTAAGCAAAATTGAAAAAAAGTAAAAAAATAAAAAATTAAAAAATGGCAAATTGTATTTTTTGTTCTGGCAACACTATCGTCTTCCCTTTTTTACCCCCTCTTTACCCCCTCTATACCCCCTTCCCATTTTTATACTCAATTCAAAAGTTAAGACGTTGCCTGTACAATATAATATGATATTTTCATATAATTCCTTTTATTGTAGTTTATATACTATATTGTAAACTTTTTTTTTTCAATTTTGCTTACAATGGATTCGTAATATTTTTCTGATTCTAAAGGTATAAATGAACCCATATTTTTTTACTTGTGAAATGATAAAATTGAGTTCAAAGTTTTTATTCTCGTGGGTTTAAAAAAACCGATTTTTTCAATAATTACCTGACAGAATTGAAAAAGTAAGGTGTCAAATTAAAGATCTTACTATTTTTGTTCATAATGGCCATTTTCTTTCTTTTTTTTGTTGCATTTTAGTACCTTAAAATCGACTTAATTTTTTTTTTTAAAACTTAAATTACTTAAAAAATAAGAGGTCTACAAAAAAACCGATTGCATATCTGAATTCTATGAAAAATTTTACATCTACTACTTACTAAAAGGACCGGATAGCTATAAAAAAAAAGTTGATACAACTTCTTTTAAAAGATTTTTTTCTTTTATGAAGTTAAATTTCATGCCCCCACCCCTTCAATTAAAGTGTTTTTTTTTTATATAGAAAAAAGAAATAAGGTTTCAAACAATTATTTAAGTACATGATAATATAAATTAAATTCGCTTGATAAACACCAATTTATCATTCATTGTCTTTTCCCTGAAGATCACTGATCAAAGCAGTGTGAGCCTATCTTGATTAATATGATTGATTACCACCGCGCTGTAATTAATGTTACCGTTCTTGTTAAGGTGATAGGCGGGGTGACCGGTGTAATATTGATAGCCTGCTTCCTGGTCATAGCTGCCAGCCTAAATATATTCTTGTTAAGGTGATAGGCGGGGTGACCGGTGTAATATTGATAGCCTGCTTGCTGGTCATAGCTGCCAGCCTGAATATATTCTTGTTAAGGTGATAGGCGGGGTGACCGGTGTAATATTGATAGCCTGCTTGCTGGTCATAGCTTCCAGCCTAAATATATTCTTGTTAAGGTGATAGGCGGGGTGACCGGTGTAATATTGATAGCCTGCTTGCTGGTCATAGCTGCCAGCCTAAATATATTCTTGTTAAGGTGATAGGCGGGGTGATCGGTGTAATATTAATAGCCTGCTTGCTGGTCATAGCTGCCAGCCTGAATATATTCTTGTTAAGGTGATAGGCGGGGTGACCGGTGTAATATTGATAGCCTGCTTGCTGGTCATAGCTGCCAGCCTAAATATATTCTTGTTAAGGTGATAGGCGGGGTGACCGGTGTAATATTGATAGCCTGCTTGCTGGTCATAGCTGCCAGCCTGAATATATTCTTGTTAAGGTGATAGGCGGGGTGACCGGTGTAATATTGATAGCCTGCTTGCTGGTCATAGCTGCCAGCCTACATTATTCTTCCATTGTTGAAAAACAAGGTAGGGAATTTCTTTAGTCCTTATCAGTCTTCATCGGGTGGATGAAATCTTAATAAGTAAACCTTATAATTGCGTCACATGTATTTATAAATATTCAATGGGCTAAAAACATTGTTACTATATATGATGTATAAGAAATTTAAATAGTATTATTTTAATTATAAGGTGTATTGATTAAAAATACGTATGATACAAATTTTAATTTGCAGGATGATTTGTGTATTTTTAAATTATGCAAATTTTTCGGAGCTTTCATTCAAATCGCCAGTCGAGCACAAAATCCTCCCCATAATTTTAGATTAGATTAAAGAAAAGGAGTGAGGTAAGTGATTAGTTTGCATATAATCTTTTATTTTACAACCTTCCCCTTATTTTTTAAAATAAGGGAGGGGGGGGGGGAGGATGCTCTACAAGGCACTTTAAGGGAAAACGCCAATTTATCTTATTTAAGTTTATATCATATATGATATTTATATACACATAGTATTCGTTTGAAATTTACATATTCATTTAATTTGTAATTTTCATGTTAATTCTATATTAAATATGACAAATTTTTATATTGAATTATATATGTAATAAGAATTATATCAAATGTATTACAAATGTAACAGGGATGACGAAAACATTAAAATCAAAGCTCTCAATTTAATAAATTAATAATGGTCGTACTAACTTTTCGGCAACAGTTATAGAGTAGCAACTTTAATATTCTTCTTGAAATTACTTTATTTAATGAGGGTGAGACTTCAAAACCCCTTGTCTGCCTCAAGGGGTTGTTGTAGAACCTTGTTAAGGGGATATAGAGGGCTATAGAGGGGTCGATACACCCCTGACAGCACGCTTCTGTACATAATAACAAAACTAAATGTACCAATATATAATTTTTATTAAGAAATATTATAGTTATGTTTATCTATACATAACTAGCATTTTTGTTAACTTTTCTATATAGGGATAGCTCAAGAGTGTGCAAAGGGGGGCGTTATTCACCCCCATGGTAAAAATTATAAAAAAATACTTTGACTTCTACTATTCTAGCAGCGAGCCAATAGCGCCTAGGGGATGTGTCTTTGAAGGGATAAGGGACATATATAAATAGCCTAAAACCATCCTGAAACCCATGTGAATCTTTTCTAAATCAGTTCTAAATCAAAAAGCCTAAGCTACAGACAAAAAAATATACTTTATCTTCTTTGTAAAAAATACAGATGATGCCATTAAAAGTAAAGTATGCCGCATATTACACATACCAAATACATTTTATAGGATAGAATACCTATACATACACAGGGTGAAACCACATCATTGTCCAATTTTTAAACATTAACATTATTGATGAAATAATTAAAAATTAGATATTTGTTTATTCTAAGATCTTTGATTAGGCCTCCTATTTCCCAAACACTCATTTTGCAACTAATGCTTTAGAGTATAAAATAGAAAACGCTTTGTCCTTGGGTTAGAGCCCCTAATATAAACTAGAAATTTCACCAGCAAGATTTGAGAATAAGGGGAAGGGGGTTTGGGTTTTAATAGTCCATTAATGTTATAAGCGAAATCACTGGAAACTTTTTTCATATCTTTTGTTTGGCATATTAATATGTATCTCCTTTCATGATATCGTTTGTCAACACTAAATATAATATTTAGGCTTTACCCCTAGTTATTAAATTTTTAAAAGCGAAGCTTTTCTATAATTAGGGTCGGTCCGTCCGTCCGAGATAGCTTTTATTCGTTAATTTAGGCATGTTAGAATTGTCCTATCGATTTCAAACTTTGCATGATGATTCCTGTTTTATTTAGGTACAATTTAGAAAGCGTAGCAACTCTATGATCATAACCAGAATGTCCGTATGTCCATTTTAAACATGTTGATTTTGCTACTTTTTTAACAACAAATTTTTATGTAATATAATTATCCGTTTGATCTGATTTTTGGTATATTGATTCTTGGGACAACAAAGATCGATATTATAAGCGAAGCAACTCTATAATCAAGCCCTTAAAACGTAAGTATGTCCATAAACATTATCCTGTATCAAGCAGTTTTTCAACAAATTTACTTACAATTTTGCTTCGACTCTTATACTTTTATATTCTGATGATTCAGTTTAGACACTATACAAGTGTTAATGTCCGTTTGTCCTACCGTTTCAGTGCTTCGCTTTTATTGATGTTGCCATCCTTGTTAAAAATACAAGACAATTGTAGAACGATCAGTAAAAGCAGTTTGCAAGATCTTACCGAACAAAGAAACAAACATACATACAAAAATGCTTGGTCATACCGACGGACAAAGTAAATTATATATTCGATGCTTATTGGTATAGAAAATCATAACAAAAAATTAAGCTGTCTTTCTTTCTTTACATACTGAAGGACGGACAGACGGACAGACAAAGCATAGACTAGCTTAGCTGTTAGAAACGTAAAGTGCATGGTAGGGAATAAACATACAATTGATTACCTATTTTGACCCTAATTTCCATAGTTGTACGACAGATAACCAAACTATTGCAAAAGCTATTTTCAGCTACTTCGGTCAAAGGGAAAGGATAAACATAATTTTATGATTTTATACATTATACATTCAAAATTTTATTTTTTCATATTTAGATTTTTTTGGGAAGTTTTACGCTTTTTTTAGCTAGTGGTAAATATTGAGATAGGGTGAGGGTGATACGTACAAAATCGGAAACTAAGATTCATCTGGTCTGGTAGGGGCATAATACTAAGAAACAGATAATGATATAATGTAAGTGTATGCAGTGGAGTATTTAAATTGACTAATGTCCACTTGAGTAAGGAATCTTTAGTGATAAAATACGTTATTGTACGGCACGCCCTTAATTAAGATTACCCTTTCTGTAGATTAAAATTATTGGTTAGAGCCTTACAATAAAAAATTTAAATTCAATTGAAATAATGGTTTCCATTGGGATTCGCAGAAATTCAGATAGAAAGAAAATATCTTCAAATAAATCCATTTTTAACATTTAGTATCTTGCCTTCCTTAAGTCATTAATAGAATATTTTGGCCAAATTTATTAAGAAATTACTTTGCTTAAGTCATATTAAAGCTATAAGACTTTAAATTGGAAATAGTTGATATTTATATTTTATCTTATATGTTGTGGTTTTTGTCTTTGAACATGATAAAATACTCTGATGAATATTTCTGATGCATAGTTATAAATTATATTGTCTCTCCTAGACTAGCCTATTCTATTCCAATATCTCTCACAGCTGTAAGGTATAGGCAATTATAAAAAAGGACTTTGAAGGAATGTTTGAAGACGATTAAGACCAAATTGTGTCAAAAATGATCCATGTGACGTCATAGAAATGTTGAATATGGAAAAGAAAACCCCTAAAAAAGAGATGGATAATCTCTCATTTTTATGACGTCACATATGTAGATCATTTTTGACACAATTTGGTTTTTGTCGTCTATAATAAAATAAAAAAAAAATAAATTATATGAATTGAAATTTAAATTAATCATTTTTACCTATTGAAATAGTGACAGTAAAAGGTATAAAAACAGTTTTATTCAAAATTGAGCTTTCTTTACCTTCTTCAAAATATGAGTCCCTAAATTGCTGGATATTATTAGTTTATAATAATATGCAGGAAAACCATTACTTCATAGAGGGAAGGGTTCTAAAAATAATTAAATGACCACATATCACAACAGGATAGCAGCTAATACTTAGAGAGTAACTTAGATATAATTTTTAATTTTCCTTGACCAAAGAACCCGATATAGGCGTGTAGACAATTGATAAAAATACGAGGGATAGATAAATAAATGGACAATAGATTCATGCATTCATATTTTTTAATATATAGGTAGGTTTTTAAAAATATAATACTATAGCAAAAATTTATATTTAATATGATTTCTAAAATAAGTTTAGATTTTGTGCTTTAAAAAACTTTCTGATATACATATCATGCCTTTAACATTGTGTCTTATCGTACAGGGAATCATAAATGGGACACTTTCTTTTTACATCTTAAGATAATTAATTATTCAAAGAATCATAATTGTAGAGGAGCTAAACTTTAAAGATTTCACCTTACTTTTACAGGAATCATCATTCAAGCAGAAACGTAAAAAAAATCAGTTAATAAAATTATTGTCCTTACAAATATTGGTGACTACTTATTTACATAACGCTAAACTAGCATAAAAACTATGATAATCAATCAACTGCTAGCTTATTTATGAATAATATGTGTAAGTAACTTTATAATATTATACACAGTGTGTGGTTTGGTTCATGAAGCTAGTAGGTTATGTCTAGGGCAGACTTTTGCTCTTTTGTTGAATCTAGGGTTTCTGTATCATGTTTTTTACCCCACACAATTTTTTTTCCAGGGGGTAAAATTGTTCTTTTTTTTAGGAGGGTGGGGGGGGGTGAGGGGTAAATCAACTTTATTTGGAGTTGAATATAAATAGATTACTTAGCCTTTAAAAAAAGTGTCTTAAATCCCAATTATTTTTTTTAGGTGACCTCAAAGATTTTTAAACACCCAAGTACCCCCCTTAACCCCCAGTTGACGTCCTTGCATTTAGATTTGCAATTTTGAGCAACTTTGCAAGCTTATTTTTCTTTGTTTATATTATAATTTCTGAAGGAGTGGAAAGGCAAATTTTGTTAATCTCCCCCCCCCCCCCACCAACCTGTCTACAAAGGAAGTGTAAAAAAAAATATTTTGTTGATTTAATAAGTGTGATTCAATAATCTTAATTAAATAGAGATGGTTCCAGTTAACAAAGTGCAAAAACATTAAATATTAAAAAAAAATTTTACATGGAATTTGTTAGATTACCCGCTCTAGACATAGGCAAGAGTTTCATTGAATATACTGCATAAGTATTTGCCAAGCTGACTTCCTAATTACTTATACCATAGTATTTTCTTTTATTTATCCGCATCAAAGGTTTCGTGATTTTCTTACATATTTATATTTTTATCAATTCGGTGGCGGTGCAACATTTTAGCATATAATAGTCGAATTACATTTTCTAGAGTAGCAAGATGTGTGTCAGAGTGTCTTGTAAGATCTCAGAAACATATGGACCTATAAGTCTATTTTTATTGTGATTGTATTGTCCTGGAAGGGTTTTAGGCAATTGTTAAAATTTTTTTTCTCATAAGCAGATTAAATACATTTTAAAAAATAAGTATTAATCTACACCTTTTAAAAGCCTTAACTAATGTTTAATTGAAAATAATCTTTGAACGACAGACGAACAGACATATCAAGATATTACTCAAAAGTTTTGTATTTAGGAAAAGTTTGTTTATTATTATTATTCCTTGAAAAGTTGTTAGGAAGTAATTTTTCTGTTGGTGCATTCCTTTAAAGTCATTATGGAGCACTGAAACCCCCTCCTCATTTTTGAAATAAATTGAAAAAGGGGAGGTCGTATTTTTCCCTATGCCAAACTCCTGCAAAGAGACCTAACCATGCGGGGCTCATGATGGGCTGTTATAAGCCTTAGTGTCTACCCAGTACCCAATATAACCTAACCTAATCTGACCTAAATAAAGTAATTAAAAAACAAATGAAGGGGGTGGTCTGGGCTTTATTTAGCACTTTGAGAGTAACCTAACCACCTTGTTTCTTTGGTTATTATTATATTTCTTCTAATCACGAATTCTTTCTTAACAAGCAACAAGTAATTAGAAAAGCAGCTACTCTATAATTCAAAATAAATGTCTGTTACATTTTAGAGAAATATCATTATTTTGAGATAAACGGCTGAATTATTTGTGTAGATTTCTCCGACCATTCCACTTTTGATTTGAATATGGGAAACTACTGGCTGCACCCCTAGCATATAAGGGCTAGAAAATAGCCTAAAACTATCCTAACACTTCAATCAAATATTAAAATAAAAAAAATAGATCTATGTGAAGCTTCTCTAATTGGAGAACTCAATCGTTTTAGTAGTTACTGAAATCTGTAGTTACTTTATATAGTAGGATATAATATTTCAGCTGCTCTTTTAGATAGAGAGTTAAATTTCAGTTTACAAAGAGCATTTGCTCTATAATTTACTATTTATTATTATATCTGTGTATATTATATTCATTCAGCAGCTATTCAACAAGTTAAATAGACAGTAATTTTAGCATTTACAACAAATATATAAAAGCTTCACGTAATTTTTTTAAAAAATGTAAAAGCTAGAGCAATACAGAAAATTATTATGCTTAAAGATAATTCTTTTTCCATTATGGGAAAAAAATTGGTGTTAATTCAAAAATACAAATATTGCACCGAAATTTTTAGCCAGGATAAAATAAATTTTAAATTTTTTAAAATTGATTAATGTAATTATAAGTATAAAATCTATAGTATGATTGCTGTGATATTGTCACTTTAAAATAATCATCAACACCAAACAACTAGCTATCCGTTACACAGCAAGAAAGACCGGACGGACACATCCTAAATGTAGACAAGCTCCGCCGCTTGCACCCTAATCCATTGCAACTCATTTAACTTACGACAAAAATACAAAGAATCCACTTTCCTTATAGAAATATGGTATATTTAGCTTCTATTATAGATATACTAGCGACTACGTCCCTAGAGGCCCTTTTTACAGGGATACTTTAGAAGGTTGGGGGGTTGAATTCGACCCCGTATTTTTATTTAGTTCTGTGAAAAGAAAATTATATTTTGAGGGGAGGGGAGTTTTAGTGTCGATATTGTTGGGAGGGTGGTTGTACCCTCAAAACAGTTATAAACTTTCTCAGGGCCTATGAAAAGCTTCACTTTCAAGGAGAACCATTTTGGTTAAGTGGTTACATAGATCCTTTTGTACAGATAGACAGATAGACACAGATTCTGTTACTTTTATATGAGGATATTTACTTTCTTAAACGTTGATTTCAACTTTCATTTTAAAAGGGTCAACATAATCACAAACATATGCATGTTGAAAGGGGGTGTCGACACCCATCTCAGAATTTAAATTATTAAGGGATGATTTTCCATATTTTACCCCTCAAGAAATACACCCCTTGTAAAAACCTGTATATGCCATCGCGTCTAATAGATATTTATTTCCTTTTTTAAATGTTAATTTCAGCTTATATTTGAAAAAAGCTTTAAATTGATGGGATTGTTTTATCGCACAACTAAAAATACCGCTCTCTTGAACTTCCTTGCACTATGATGTATACTGTATAATGTCCCTAATTATAGAAAAGCTTCTGAATAAAATAGAATTCACTCAAACGCTTTGTATTAGTCAAACAAACATTAATTGTTAATTGTGTAAAGCTTTATTAAACATTACATTCAGATAATGAAAACACGTTGTTTTGTTCTCATATTTAAATGCTAATTAAAAGTAAAGGCTTTGAACTAAATAGGTTAATGAATAAAATATTTAGCTAGGAATATTTAAATAATGAGTAATTTAAATAAAAAGCTTAAAAGGATAATCCATATTCATTTCTCTTAGCTAATGTTGATTTGCTCAAAAAACAATGTTTAAATTTTTTTGTTGATGTTTGTTCGTCTGTCCGGGTAAAGCTAAAGATCTCGCTAACTATTTCGGCTTTCATTTTTTTTTCATAAATAGATGAAGGGAGAGAGGGTAACCTCCCACCATACTAAATAAAAGCGAAAAAATTATTATAAATAAGTACTAAAATTAAACTACTGTGCTTTTGTAATCTCGTATTTTCCTTTTAGATTTATGTGAAAACATCCCCACTACTTTGTTTTAATCACATCGTTTATTCTAGCTGTTTAAATTCAATGCGTTTGACAATATTAAAATCTAGTATTACATTTGTATTTTTGGTTAGTATAGGTTTACTTTTCGTTTAGAATGGTTGTTTGAAAAAATGAACAACAATAAAACATTGTGTGTTCTTTTTTAAAATAAATTAAGTAAAAATATTACATTAAATTACTTGATGTCTATTTTTTTAAAAATTAGAATATTGAACGATTATCATATAACAATTGAAAAAGTCTGTTCCCCCTTATTTACTGTTTTTTAAAGAATAATAAAAAGACCAATTTAAAAAGCCCATTTATTTTATGTGTAAGATTTAAATACAACACAATTCTTTAGATAGTCGTTTCTTCCTTATTCTAATAGTTCCCTATTTTTTTATTATAAAAATTTTATTTTATGTTAAAAAAATACATTCAAGAGTTGTACTGCATGCAACATATACTAATTAGAATAAGATGTTTTTAATTTGGTTTTGTTCTGAAGTATATTTAGCATACTAATGTCTATAATTAACAAAAATGAAAACTTGTATATTTGAAATTGTAAAATAATATTACAATTTTACTAGTATATGGCTTTATCAAACTTTATCATAATTAGTTCACTATTTTATTTTTATATCTTCTGAATATATTGTTTTTGAAATCTCAAAACCTCTCATTGACAAAACAATCACGCAACCTTCTCTTGATAAATAAGTATATAATGGCAGATTTTTATCATTCATGAGCATACAGGATGGGCTTAAAACTGTCTATGCTATTCTTTAAACTTCTACAAGAGTTTTTAGGTCTTTCAATTTCATCTGCCTTTAAGATTAAAATATGCAGATGTTATTGGATTTATTTATTTTGGCCATTAAAGATTTTGTAATGACCTTTTAATCATCAGAAAATAACATAAAAAATTAATAGGATTTCGTTTAGAAATATTAAGTTAAGCTTAATGTATTTAAAGTTTTTATCAAAATTAAGTTTTGAAATGTTTAAATAATAAATTGACTTTGCAACCAAAAAATAGTAGTAACGCTACTTACAACTATCTGTTTGTAAAATTTTGGTACAAGAAATAAATTAAGTTCACATAATTTGTAATTTTTTTGGAAGGTACCTTCCTCCCCCCTAGTACGTTTTTGTTTTCTTGTTAATTTATATGTTGTGTTTTATCTAAGTCTTGTTTTATACATGTTCGATAAATAATTAACGAAAACATTAATTTTAAGTCAATTTGACATTAGCATAACCTTTAATTACATCAAAATTAATTGCGTAATTTTTGTACTGTCATTTACATAAGTATGCTAATAGAATAGTATTAAGTGAATAATATGTCAGCTAAGGACACTTTTATTTATAATTAGTGCTTTCTATTACGTATTTACATTGATAACTATTTTATTAATAACTATTTACAATGACAACATCAATAACAGCAAAGTTATATTTTAACATGTTGGATGATGGATTATGCTATTGCTACGCTTCTTGTTCATAGGAATTATCATGCAAAGTTTAAAATCGATAGAACAATTCTAACATGTCTTAATAAACGAAAACGGCTAATCATTCTGGACGTACGGACCAACCCTAATTATAAAAAGTTTAAAATCGACAAGTTTTAAATGGTTCCACGGATTTATACCTAAAGTTTTGAAATGAAACTAAGGATATATACTACAGAAATGATTCTGTGAATGGTGTCTCATAGTGTAGTGGTTAGCGCACTACGCTGTGGTTGGGAGAAACCGAGTTCTAGTCCCCACATAGACTTTGTACTTGGTTGACAAATGCTGTCGCAATTTGTCAGATTATAATCACGCAACCTTCCCTAAGATGCCCTAGGGTTGTAAGGGGGGAGATTTGTAGGAAGTTAGGATTCTACCAATCATGCAGCTCTAATCATGCTTTCCCTCATCCATGCTCCTTGTATGAGAGTGCCATTAATTAGGGTGGCTTAATATGGAACACCTGCCAAAACTCTAGGCCAGGTCGATGTAATAATTGAGTAGCTTTTAGGAGAATTGCGGGTCAGCTTGTAATGTAACATAGAATACAATCAGCTGTGCGCGAAGCTTACCAATCTAAGATTGGCCAAAGGATTTTCACTTCCAGTCTCCGTGTGCATATGAGTCCTAACTTCAGAGAATCATGTGTCTTAACCTCTTTTCGAGGAAGCTTTGTGTTTATCAAGATCGAAATTAATTCCTTATTCATTATCCCAAATTAAGCGCAAATGTCGTCTTGTTTGACTTTCCTTTTCTAAAGAGACGCGGCATGGATTGTTTATATTTTGATGCGTCCACGTTCGTTACTTTTGAATGATATGTGAGTGTGTGAAGATTTCGGAGAACAAAGTTGGGCCTATCATTGGTCTCATAGTGCGTGAACGACCCTAGTATACCAGGGGCTTGAAACCATAAGAACTTCAGGTAGAATTTGTAAATTTTATTTAAAGTGAATGGTGTATAGGACGATTATATTTAGTTTAAAAGGCTTTAGCCAGCTAAACATGAAACTTTATTATGATTAATTATTATGTTTTAGTAATTTTTTATGTGCTTTATTTTGCATTTAACAATGATTTATTAAACCAAATAATTTTCCTTTAAAGCCAAAGTTTCCAAAGATTCTTAACCGTAGAGAAAAAAATGATTTTAAAAAGCAAATAAGATTACGTGGTTATAAAAAACTGGAAATTTGTATTAATTGATTTTGTAATTTCAGGACTTTGAAATAGTTGCCTCAATAAATCTATAATCAAACCTGCTGTTGAAACTTGATGGTTCCTGGTATTGGGGGTTTGTGTGTACGTCAACAAGATCTCTAGAACTTCCCGCTAATTCGGAAGTCACACTCAACCAAAGTGTCATGGTTGAGACAATCATGGCTACAACAACAACAACAATACCTAAAGTAACGATATAAGAGCTATTCATTACAGACGCATGGAAGGACAGCCCCTAATTGTGGAAAAGCCTTGACGTAACAAGTTATACCTTATTGCATATTTTCTTAATTGAAAATAACTAAGTAATATGAAAAGGTTATCTGAATATTGATGGTATTTATTATCAAACAACATAGTATATCTATTTTTCATATATAATTCTTACTTCTTTACACAAAAAAGTTTTTTTTGTTATTTTTAAGCAAAGCTTTTTTATAATTAGTTACAACGACAATACAGGGGTCGTCGATAGATAAATGTTTTTAACCCTTACAGATCGGGCCCCAATTCCCACCTTAATAGATCGGGGGGGGGGTCATATTGACCCCCCCTTCTATCTCGGCTTCTGTTACAGATAAAGACGTAAAATTTTTTTCTGGTGATTCATGTGTATTTTTAGAGAAAATTACTTTTTCTAGTCATAGCAGTCAGGCCGCTCCTTAGCCGCTTTTTAGCGGCCAGCCGCTAAATTTTAAAACAGCTGTAGAGCGGCCAATTTTGCAGCTAGGATGACCAAATTTTAAAACGAACTTTTTTTTTTCATAACAAAAAAATTACTTTTTCTGATCATCGCCGAAAAACGGCAAATAACGGAAACCGCCATTTTCGGCGGTTACGGCGGTAAAACGGCGGTTGGCGGCGCCAATTAATATTTTTATCTGTTTATTGTTGCTCAAGAATTTACCAAAAAAAATTATAGGTCTCTAGCTGTAATAGAAGCCACGATATTCATGATATATGTCTGTAGTAAAAGCCGGACAAAAATCGGTCATAAAGTCGGTCAGGGTGCGGTCAAACGGTCATAACACCACTTTTCTCATAAGGTCATTGATATCTCAGTATTTACCAAAAAAAATTTAGGTTTCTACCTTATACACAAAAGTCATAATGTAGAAATTAAGATTTATTTAGAATTTTTTTAAATTTTGGTGCTACCCAACCGACTTTGACCGGACACCACGACCGACACAGACCAGATATCCTAATAAAATCAACTCTTGCCGACGCATAATTACTAAACTTAAAAAGTCACAGCTCTCCATCTTACCTACAAAAAAAATGACATTAAAAAAACTAGAGGGGGGGTCAATATGACCCCCCCCCGATCTGTAAGGGTTAAGCATATAAGAATTGTCAGATCTAACTTGCGGTTTGCAATAATCCTGTTTTGCAACAAAGCTTCTCCATGAATATTATCTTGATTTTAGTCCGAGAACTCGTTCAATTTTAACACAATGGCTTTTAATATTTATTTCTCGCATCGTATTATAAACAGCTTTCCGCGGAAATAGAATGTACAATTATAAGATTAAAACCAGCTCTTTTAGCCCCGAGGTGCCGAAGGCACGGGCTAAAAAAACTGGTTTTAATCTTCTAATTGTACATTTTTTTTATTCGTAGAAAACTGGATATAATACGATGCTAGACATTGTTTTTTCGTATGAATGAGAACCGGTTCTTATCCACCGGATTCGAATGAATACGAGAAAGTATATTTTAGTATTTTTGGCAACAACAATAAATCTATAAATATAGATGTATATATCAGACAATTACATGGATCCCCTTGTTGTTATAGTCTGGTAACAAATTTCTTTCTGCTCTTTTGCATCAACTTGGCTGTGTTAAGATTCCCCACGCTATTGGTCGATTTTCAAAGACCCAATTCAAAGTTGGCACAGGGTCCACGGGGTGGGCACATACAGTTATTTAAATCCTTCCCCCTCTAGTGTTTTACTCTAATGCAACAATTAACTCAGTTCCATAGTTAAATTTGAATCTGTTAGATATATTACTAGTTGCTTCGCCCCTAGTATATAGAGGATCTGTATTAGGAAGTACAAGAAAGGGATAGATAAATAGCCTAAGCGTAACAAGGTCTAAACTGTGAAACAAAAACTTTATTTTACATAATAGAAAAAAAAGATTTTAAGGATTATTACAAAACCAGCAGTAAATTAGGATTGTCAAGATATATGAGTCATGGAAAGAAAACGAAGTTGCGGGTTTCGTCGCATTTTCACAGTAGCTTTTAAAAGGTTATTTAGGCTAGGTTAGGTTAGGTAAGTGTGAATGATTGCCCCTCAGGGTTAGAAAATAGGCCCTGCAGATTTGGAGCCCCCTTCAGGGGCTAGAAATAGGAGAAAAGCTATTGTGAAAACGCGACGAAACCCGAAACTTCGTTTTCTTTCCATGATCCAGATATATTATAGTAAAGTTACCACTCTTAAGTTGTCAAAAAGTTGATTTTTGTAATTGTGAGCTTAGCTTTAGTGAAAGTCGTCATCCTTGTTCAGTATTGATTTCTTAGTAAAGAATAACAAGATAAAATAAAAGATAAAAGATAAAATAAAAATTTCTAAGAAAAACCTTATTTCATATGTATCTTATTTATACATATTTATATATCAAATGTTTGTAATATGTATTGTTTATATCAATTATAAATATTTTGGTGTATTCTTTTTATTCAATTATCAATCAAGTATTACTGTTATATTTATCCTGGTATAAAAAATGCATAAAAAGACCAACTAAGCTAGAATAAATTATTATTATGTTTTGGTCCCAGGTCAAAACAATATAGTTTATTAGACCTTCCTCAAAATAACTTTGTACCTGCCCATGGATGGGAGAGATAATGGACTGTAAATTATATGACCCCCAAAGTTAATAAATTTGTTCTGCTATTTGTTGGCTTAATAACTTTTAATAGGTTTTTATTAATTCTTAAAAAAAACTTTTCCACGTCTATTTTTTATAAGGGTAATTTTGATGATTATAATTGGGGGGGGGGGAGGTCAACAAATAGTCCATTGTCCTGTATTCCTGGTGCCTTCCCAATGCATTAATGTTAAGAGGGGGCAAAAAAATCTACCATAATTGTTTTTTTTTTATGGCTTTTTATTCTGCCATGTCAGAACTTTGAATAATAATGAGGTAAAGGTGAGACAGAGAAACAGATAGATTGGTGGCAGAGGTGACTGACGCCAGGGAAGACAACAAAAATATTCTTCATAGAGCACAGGAATATACCCCACTTCTTTATATTTTATAAATACGGAAAATAAATTATACGGAGAGAAAAAGATAGACAAGGAGAGATAAGAGCGTGAAAGAAAAAGAGTGAGAGAGAGGGAGAGGGGGGGGGGAGATAGAGAGAGAGAGAAGGATATAGAAAGATAAAGAGGGAGAGAGAGAGAGAGAGAGAGGGAAAGATAGGGAATTTAAATATAAAAGTAAAGTAAGAGTAAGAGAAGTAGAGAGAAAGAGTATCCAAAAGAATTTAGCCAAGAGAAAAATTGTCGGTAAAGGTGAAAGAGGCAGATAGAGAGAAGAGAAACATATTATTAGAGAGACAAAGAAGGAGGGTAACAGGAGGAGTAAAGGAGAGAGAGAGATAGAGAGAAAGAGAAAAAATGCACAGTGTTGAATTTGATCTTGCTAAGCGTGGTCGAAAAGCTGCCGAAAATATTGGCGATAAAAACGAGCCACCAAGAACCATATCTGGCAGTTTGACAGCTGGAAAAGGTAACTGCAGAGTGATACCTGGCAAGTGGAGGCCTGGAGCGCAGCCTGGCCACTGGACGCCGGTCAGAGAGACTCTACCTGGAAACTGGACGCCTGGTAGGACCTATGGTCCAACTTCTGCTAGATTTTCTAGGTAAATTTATTTCGGGTTCGGCAGCCGCATATAATTAGAAGTTGGTGATTAAAAAATGAACAGACTGCTATATTAGAAAAGGGGTCTAGGCATCCTTTCGATGTCCCTACAGCTCACTTCTGATTAATAGGCGTCTGCCGAGCCCTGTTTCTTAGATTTAAAAAATAAAATAGCTTTTGTTTTGGGCAAAATAAATCACATGTCCCCATAAGAACTATATGCTTCATACAATTTGAATGTTAAAAAAGTCGTGCTGCCTTTTTACAAATTAGTATGAATTTGATCAATGTATCTCGCGTTGGGGTTGTTGGGATGAGGGGGGGGGGATATTTTCCTCCAACATAGCCTAGATAGAAAAATACCAAAGACCACAGTAAACCTTTACATTCAACGGAGTATTCAAACCGTCCAACCAGTTACGAAATCTTTAAAGACATGAATAAAAAATTGAAACATATTTTACTTTTTCGTTTAAGAAATAGAAAAATGAAGCTTTTAGACTATAAATTATTTAAATACACTAGTACAAAATACAATCTCTAAGCGAGAAAAAGTTAAACGAATATATTTTATTTAAAAACAAGGATGATAACATTCATGAAAGCAAAGCCTAATAAATCAAACAGTTGAACAAACGAACATTCAGAGATTTTGTAGGGCAAAAGCGCTTAACATTAATCTAGAGACTGTTGATATGTTTATTAAATTGTGCGTGATTAACACATGAATCTTGAAGCAAAGTTTAAAATGATAGATTGACTCTAACATTCCTAAATAAACAATCAGAGCTTTCAGGAAGGTAGTATTCAGACTAACCCTAATTGTAGACAAATTTTAAGATTATTGTTTTCATAAAATTTTGTTTAAAAGTTTATGTGAAATAAGTTATAAATTGAAATAAAAAGAGAAAACGCATTCTAGTTGTTGTCTGAGCATTGATTATTTAGACGTGTTAGAATAGTCCTATTGATTTTAAACCTAAGGTAGAACTTTAAAAGCATGCAAACTTTTCATTATTAGAAACCCCATGCTTTACTAATTATAAGATACACGTTGCTGCGCCTCAAGAGACCTTTAGGTAATCTATAAAAATATATAACATTCAAACGGGTTTGGTATTTTCTAAAGAAAATTAATCTTGAAATGGTCGTTTTGACCTTTCAAAAAAAAATCAAAAAATCTATACGATGTTTTAATATAAAGTTGAGTTATGTCGGTTGAGCAGTTGGCGAGATCTTTCAATACAAAAATACATCCTGCCAGGGGAGGGAGGGGACATTGGACTGTTTATTAGCCTAGTCTCTAAAGTTTTATAATAACGTTTTTTTTTATTTGTTGGCTTGACAACTTTTATTGAATTTTGATTGGTTGGTTGATTAATTTGAGTGTCCAAACGTTTTAACCAAAATTTACAATCTACAGAAGTAGTAATTTTGTGTATTATCATCGGGGATGTACATCAATTTAATGGCCCATTTTAAATCCCTGTATCCTGGCGCTTTCATTGAAAGTTTATTCAAATCTATGACATTTAAAGCTAAAATTATTACCGGACTTTTTCAAAGCATAAAAATATTTATTTATTTAAAGTATCAGTGAAAAATAAACAGATACATTAATCTGCTTTTTTGATTTGTTTGGCGTAAATACTTTTTTCTCTGAATTATCTTATGTTTATGTTAAAATCAAAATTGTATTAGTTTAAGAATTTTGGACATTTATTTTAGAAAATGGAATAATTCACCAAAAATGTGTTAGAATTTTTAAAATATGCCTTTAGTCATACTTCAATTACTAGTAATTTATTTTAAGGGACTGCCTTCTGATTTTTATAATATCGTGGTGGTAGTTTTTCGTTTGTTTTTTTTGTTTGTTACTTTAGGCCATGGCCAGGTTAGATTAAGTTTTATTGGGGACTGGGTAGCCAAACTTTGTTGAGTCTGATTTCCCTCCTAAAATATGACAGTGTTATACCAAAGAAGCAAATTTAATTTCCTTTTTTTTTAGACTTTGGTTCCACTCTACTTTTTAAGTACTTTATGAGTTATGTTGCTTTTTTGTTTGGAAAGTACTAAAAGTACATTTAAAATCATTTTTTTTATACAGAAATACTGAAAAACTGTAAGGTAACAGATAACTACAATAAATTATTGCATGTATATTAGGGTTGGGCCGGATATCCGGTGTGGCCGGATATCCGGCCATTTTCAATATCCGGCCGGATACCGGATATTGAAACTATCCGGCCGGATATCCGGCTCTATAATTTTTTATACTTTATACCAAAAATCTCTGCTTTTTAAAATTTTAAATGGCTATAATTTTCTTATTATTGAAGCTAGAAGAACATTTTTTCTGAACAAGTTTAATTTTATGTAAATTTATATAAGATTTCTGAAGAAATTTTTTTTTGCTACTTTAGTATCTGGTAATTTGGCCGGTTATCCGGCCGGATATCCGGTAATTTGGCCGGATAACCGGATATCCGGCGTTTGAAATCAGCCGGATATCCGGTATCCGGTATCCGGCCAAAAAAGTATCCGGCCCAACCCTAAATTGTATATTACGTTTTGAACTACAAAGCTGCAAAACTACAAAATCCTGAAAATCTTTGCTTTAAAAAGCCTTAATTGTGAATTTTTTTTGCCGATTAAGGAATTCTAAGAATGCACCAAAGCTGTTTGAAATTAAAAGTGGAAACTATATGTTTTTCTAACTACCTTTTTTTACATACAGACAAAAGGACAGACGCTTATAGAGTAGCTTTGTTACTACAAATATTTTAAAAGATTTGAAATGAAAAATAAAAAAAACTGTTATAAATCTCCATTGGATGTGATAATCAAAATACACTTTTTTGAATTTCATTTGTCTGCTAAAAATCTTTGGCCTTATATGTTTTAGTTGAAATAAGCAGAAAAACTAAAAACCTACATATTACTAAGAAATCGTTAAAACCGCCGTGCTACCGTTATTTGTTGATTTTTAAGAGGCCTGGTGCTAGTTAGCCTGTTGAGTTGTAAAGATAAAATTTGGTACATGTATTTCTAGACTTCTAAAATAACTTCTTATGTTAGCAGAAAAATAAAATTAGAAAAATGTGTATTTTGAGTATCACATCTAATATCGACGAAGTCCAATCTGTACCACTTTTGATTCCTGTGACGTAATAAAAATGAGAGATTCTCCATCACCTTTTTAGGGGTTTTCTTTCCCACTTCTCCTCTCATCTACCTCATTTATATGCCGTCACAGGAATCAAAAGTGGTGCAAAAGTGGTACAGATTATACATCGTCCTAATGTCTATGTTTTGTTTTGTATTTAAATGCTCTTCTAAATTTCTTTACTTTGATCTTTCTTTTCTAAGAAGTAATTTAGCGTAGAATAAATACTAAACAATTCTTGTAAATACTGTGCTTAGTTTCTATGCAACAAATTTACTTTTTAAAAAGCTGCAGAAATGTAACACAAATAAGGATGACACTATCCATAAAAGCGAAGCTAAAATATAGAAGGAAGAAATAGAATGTTATATTAAAATCTGACAAAACAATTTATGTAAATATGCCGTTAAATAGCTTAAATATAGAATATTTAATATCGACGTACTACCATTTTTAAACTTGGTTATAGAGTTGCGTCAATTGGAACATGATTGTATTAAGGAATCACTTTATAAATAATGGTTATAGGATAACTCATGGAAAATTGGAAAGAATTATAGAGTTGCTATGCTTTCAAAATTGCACCTGTACCTTTCTAACTGTTTAAGGAATAGCCATAGAGGTAAACAGACTGACAGACCATAATTGTAATAATATATGACTGAAATCTTTTACAGTATGGCTTCGAAACCGATTAATATCCGTTGGCAATACTGAGAAATAATGTATATCATCATATTACAGCCACGATCATCATATTATTTTCCACGAATGTTAAAAAAACTAATACAAGTTTTGTTAGCCACGAGGATTTAATCCTATAATTTTTATCTTAAATATCCGTGAAAAGTTGTCTATAATACGATGCGATAAATAACTATATGATTGCATAATTTTGTGCCTGTAATTATTCAACACAATTAAATATTAGCTCCAATGTTCTGGCAACATAAATAATGCAATTTACTTGTACCAATCAAGGAGGAAAAATGGCGGGAATTCAGCCAATTTAATAATTAATAATAAGGCGTTTTCCCCTTAAAGAGTCTTGTTGATCACTGAAACAGCCCCACCCTTTTTGAAACAATGTCAGAAGACACTAAAAAGAACATTTATCTTAAATTGTCCTACCCCCTAAATTTAAACGTACCTGCTTACTGTCGGGGAGGTGTCGGGTTCGAATCTTTACTACACCGTGGTATACTAGAGACGATAGTACATACGGTTGTTATGTCTGGTGTGTGACACAAATAGTCATTCAGACAAAGGTCGTTCAATCAAAATTACAATGATTTACACAATAAACATCTTATTGTTGAATAATTTGAGGAAAAAGTCTGCACTATCCATCTATCTATACTGATGAATATTTAAGAAGTGCATCGATATTTCTGTAGATGATTCGTTTATACATATTACTAACGTGTATTTGAATGATTGATACAATTACTGAAATAGATAAATTCTTAAAATATTTGACTGGACCAAGAATAATCCCCTCCCACCCACTTGAACATGCTGTCGATGTCAACTATAGGGCTCTAACACAGAGTTTCATAAACACAATCTTTGGTTTGTTATTTAATGGGTACGTCCATTAAAAGTCTAGGGACGAAGCAATTACATAATTGCTTTTCGAGTGCTTTTGTGTGTTTTCTAAGATACCTTAAACAGTTGTACTATTTATCAGTCCTAAATTGTTAAGCTTTACATCGTCCTGGGCACTGCACTGGGCAGGTTTAATGCTATTTTGTGTAGATTTAGTACATAAACAAAACAGAAATTCAAAGTAGTACATTGTGCTCTAAATGCATACTTAAAATATTCATTCTCTTAAACATAAGCTTTACTGATTTATATAGGTGGCTTATAGGGGCACATTAAAGGAGGGGAAGGGGGGCACCCCATAATGTTGTTTTGAAAATATATAGTAACACAAACTTTTTTGGGGGGAGTGAACCGGCAGAGATCTTATGGAACAAACAAACGGACAGACATCAATCCTGCATGTGTAACAAAAAAGTGTCTATCTAGTATTTTTTATTGTATTTTTAAAGTAAATTTATTTTGGGTCATTCATTCTATATAAAAGTCAAAAGTTTCTAAATCTAAAAAGTTGGATAAAATTTACATATTTCAATAGAATAAGAAATAAACTTCCTAGTTTTTGGACGATTTTATGTAATGGTGGAAGATTTATATTTTAAAAGTAAATAAATAAATTATAAATCTATTTTAAGCTAAGCTTTCTACAATTAAGGCGTAACACTGCGTCTTAACGTTAAAGACGGTTCCTTCTGCTGCTATGTCAGATGACCCAAAACAGGCGTAACACATTACCTTGTACAGTTCAGGTCATGCAAGAGATCGTTGCCTATTGGGTGTTGCTTAACCTAATACCCCGGGTGTTTGAACAGAAAAGGAAAATCCTAGCTTGTTGGACCTGACGTAAAAGTAAAACAAAAATATCAATTTGGTTCAAATGATAGAATATCCTATTATTGAAAAATTTTTAGGGTTGATTTTTACAGTTTTTTATTTCACTAGGGGGTTGGAAATACGATTCCCCCCCCCCCCCCCCCCACCGAATAATTTTATGATGTAAAAGTCCAAAAAGAATACTTTTTTGATCATTCTATTCTTCTTTCTTATTATAATCGTATTATTTATTATTACATATTTATCTACTGCACCATGCTATAAGCCAATACTTTATTAATAGGATTACAAAGGGTACATTCTTACATGGAATTTATCGCATCGTATTATAGACAGCTTTCCGTGGATAGTATAATGATTAATTCCTGTTTTAGGCAATTATGAGCAAACAAAACTGTTCATAATTATCTGATTTCTCATTTCACTAACCGGTTCTAATCCAGCGGATATTACTCAGTTTCGAAGCCATGCTGTAAAAAGTATTAGAATTAGCATATGAAAAATCATTAAATTTTGTTAGCCGCGAGGCAGGGGGCCAAGGCCTGGGATTTCATCTTATAATTTTCAATTTCATATCCGCAGAAAGCTAAATATAATACTAATATTATGTTAAATGACTATGTTTCAGATTCGATTCAAAATTGCAAGAGAAGGATGAACAACAACTTAGGAGTAGAAGCGTTCCTTCTAATCATAGGTAATATTTAAAAAAATAATTCAAAACCGAATATATCATCTGGATTAGAACCAGTTATTAGGTATCTTTAAAAATCATTATAGAAAATTTTATATGAACAATAAAATAAAACAGTTTACATGGCCCGAGCATTCGGTCCCTCGAGGACAATAAAGTAATTCTTATGTTTTTTTTATGTTACTATCAATGGAAATGTATATACATCTATAATACAAAGTAGAACGATGTCTGTCTGTCTTTTTGTTTGTCTGTCTGTCTGTTTGTTTGTAGCGAAGGATCTCGCTACCCGCTGAACCGATCGGGTTCTACTTTACAGGGTAGCTTCTCATAGGTCCCGGGAAGGTCTTTTTTCTTGGGGGTGGGACACCGCCAACCCCCTAAAAAATGAAAAATACCCCCCCCCAAAAAAAAATAAAAAAATTCTTTTAAAACTAAAATTAAAATAGTGGGGTGAACTAACCCCCCTCCCCCCCCCCAAAAAAAAAAATTCCCCTCCCCTCCAAAGATAATTTTTTTTACATTCTTATTTTAAATCTAAAATACAAAAATTTAGTTTTCTTTTCTTTTCTACATTTACTTTTTCAAAAATGCATAGATTTACATCAGGGATCTTAAGGGATAAGATAATGGACAATAAATTAATGAACCAACTTATGGACGATAATTTTTTATGACTGTAATTAGAATTAATAAAATAACTCTTTTTGCACATTATAATTATTTGTTGAAAAGTTTGAACACTGTTTTTTTAGTAAAATCAGTGATATAACAAAGCTGATTTTTATCTCACCATTGGTCAATTAAAATAACATATCCAATAACTAATGGCAGAACGAGTTTATTCATAATGGTTGCATTTTATTTAGTGTTGCATGGGTTAATTTTTTCCGTAGTAAACTTCAAAGCAGAAAACAATCTAGATTCTATAAATCTCTTGAAAACCATTTTAAAGGTGATTGGTCAAAGTAGATAAAGAAAAGTTTTTTTTTATATTGTTAAAATGTTTATGAATAAGTAACAATTGATTTTTCTTAGCACATCTTTTGTTTACCTATGAATTAATTTAGAATGTCCGTCCGTCTGTCCGTCTGTCTATAAATCTTTTGTCTGTAATGTTAAATGAATATGCTCCTTTACAGAAGTCCAAATAGTAACACTTACCTCACGTTACCTAATTTTTAATTCTCCTCAAAACCCCCTTTCTTTCCCTCTTCTTTAGTTCCCCGTGATTTTCTTCTCTGCCCCTATGTATGTTCTAAGGTTTGTACTTAAATGTAAGGTAAAACTTTTTAGGGAATACCAAAATTATCTTTCTCGTATTTATTCTAATCCGGTGAATAGGAACCGGTTCTCATCTATGTCTAGCATCGTATTATATCCAGCTTTCTACGAATATAAAAATGTACAATCATAAAATTATAATTAGTTTTTTTAGCCGGTGCCGGCATCTCGGGGCTAAAAAAACTAGTTTTAATCTTCTAATTGTACATTCTATATCCGCGGAAAGCCGTTTATAATACGATGCGAGAAATAACTATTCTGATTCTTTTTTACTATTCTCTCTATCCATTTCTTTCATTAATTCTCTTTTGTTTAACCGTATTTTTTTCATATAAAATTTAAAATAGCCTT
This sequence comes from Acartia tonsa, assembly GCF_053477335.1. Classification (NCBI taxonomy): domain Eukaryota; kingdom Metazoa; phylum Arthropoda; class Copepoda; order Calanoida; family Acartiidae; genus Acartia; species Acartia tonsa. Next base: position 33,106,074 of record NC_137269.1, on the reverse strand, counting down.
GTTACTTTTGAACATAATTGTCTTTTTAAACCTCTACCTCCTTTGTAAGTGGTAAGAGTAATGGCTGGTAGGAATCAATCCAATTTAGATGTAATGGCAAACCAATTTAGATTGCAACATTTTTTGCATTTAGATTTGGGGGGTTTTTGGCAAGGAGGGAGGTAACTTTGGACTGAAAGCTTTAGGACCATTTTTTCAGTGGCTCAAAAACTTTGAGTATTTTTAAGGATAGGTTGGTCCCTAACTAGTAGCGCCCTAACTTTTCAACAATAATTTTGTAGATGATTTTTTGTTTTCCATCCATTTATCGCCCATTGTCTTATCCTTTAAGATCCCTGGGGCTTGGGGACAAAATCAATTGTAGGGATTTAATAGTTATTTCTTTCATCGTATTATAAACGGCTTTCCGCGGATATAGAATGTACAATTATAAGATCAAAACCAGTTTTTAGCCCCGAGATGCCGAAGGCACGGGCTAAAAAACTGGTTTTAATCTTATGATTGTACATTTCTATATTCGTAGAAAACTGGATATAATACGATGCTAGACATAGTTTTTTCGTATGGATGAGAACACGTTCCTATCAACCGGATTCGAATGAATACGAGAATAGTTATTTCTCGTATCGTATTATAAACGGAGGCACCGGCTAAAAAAACTGGTTTTAATCTTATGATTGTACATTTCTATATTCGTAGAAAGCTGGATATAATACGATGCTAGACATTGTTTTTTCGTATTAATGAGAACCGGTTCCTATCCACCGGATTCGAATGAATACGAGAAAAGTTCTTTAACTGTATACAAGAACAATTTATCCATAATTAGAGCAGCATCAGCAATTTGTCAAGGAATAGTTTCATAAAAATAAAAAAGATAATCTTAATATATATTCATTAAATAATATGTTTAAAGTAATTATTTGATTAACTGCAAGCATATTTGTTTGTTTCTGCCTTTTGTTTTTTGCCGCGTAGAATCTATGCATTTAAGTTGACGCCCACTTCTTATTACTGCGTAGAATTAATAGCAACAGTTACAATCGTGAAATGACATTCGGATAGACAGACGGACTGCTACCCTAACTCTAGATAATCTTTACATCTAAACGCGAAGCAAAGATTAGATATTGGGTTTAGCATTTAAAATTACTGTGTTAAATTGAGTAGAAGCAAGTTTTTTCAATTTATTGTTTTTTAGGGAGGCTTTTCTATAATAATGGTATATATCATTACGTTAAAAAGTAAGAGGAAGTTTGTATTTTGAAAAGTTTGATAATCATGAAACTTGTCATGATTCCATTTAATTTTTTTACATATAATGTAGCAAAAATTCTCTAATAATAAAACAAAAACTTAAATAATATATATATATTTTTTTTTATTACTTTATGATAAATTCTTATTGTTAAGATGAATTTAGAAGAGCTTTATTAGTAATAAGTTTGTGATTTTTTCTTCTATTAATATTTTCATTTAATTAATTGTTCTCCAATTTAATAAGTTTGACAAAATATTCTTTGTTTTAATGATATAAAAACACTTCAGAACTCTATATAAATAAAACAAAATTTATTTTAATTCAAACTTTAAGTTATTATTCTAACCAATGTATTTGAACCGTGTCGTAAATTGAATTTTGGAAATTTTTTTTGATCTTAGAAATGTAAAGAATGGGTACTTACTACTGTGTAAGAGCTATATTATTTGTTTGACAGTTCTCCCATTTGTAAGCTTTAAAACTTTGGGTACCTAGTATATCTTTATTAAAACTTAAAAATAATTTTGATATACAAAATTCTAATTGTTTATTATAATTGAAACTACATATCAATGTATCTTCCATTTAAATGAAGAATGTCTGAAATCAATTAAAAATATAAGTTTTGTATTATAAATTAAATTTAAGGCAATTTTTATAGAGTTTTCTCTCAAAGTGATTTGTTGAGGTCGGACCCCCTTCCCCCTTATTTGAAATACTTTTAAAAAGTGGGGTTGGGTATGTTTTCGCTTGTTTGAATATTTCTTTAGATCATATTAGGTTAGGTTAAATTGGGTACTGTGTAGAACCGCATGGGTTAGGCAATAGGCATAGGAAAAGAACTATCAAACCCCCTTTTTTTTTCAATTTTTTAAAAAATGTTGAGGGTTGTTTCAATGCATGACAAGCACTTTGAGTGAAAGCACCATTTTCGTGTATGAGTGTGTGTATGTGGATGTATAGCTAAAAAACTTTTAATTTGAAAGATATATCCTGCAGAAAAATATCTCTTTTCATGTGATAGATAAGAACTTTCTAAACTGGTTACAGAGACCTTTCCTTAGCACAGTATTACAGTTGTATACCAGTATAATATCACTCTACTGTTGTGCTGCAATTTTACAATATGGTTATAATTCTAAAGTATGGAATATGACAACTTTTCAAGTGAATTTAAATAGATATATGCATTTTTTTTCTTTGAATACAGGCATAAATAATAGTGCTCTTGTTTTTATAAAATGGAAAATGGTTAAGTATTGGAAATTTGGAAGGTGTATCACTATCCAGCCTCAAATTAGCTTAAAACCTGCATTTTACATTTTTGGGTTACTATCAATTTTATGATTTTTACCACACCCCCCAAAATATAAAATAGCTAGCTGCTAGTGATTATGAATTTTTAAAAAAGATATCTATTTATCCCTGACAGAACGTGCATAAAAGATCTTTGGCTTTTTTTATACCAAAGTTTTTGAAAGGACTTGCAAAGGGAAAACTTATCTTATTCACTTTTTATTTTAACCTCAGGGACAAGAGTAAGGATTTTAATGAAAATTAATCATAACGAAATATTTTATATATTTTTACTGTATAACAGGTTACAATTATTTTTCTTAATTTTATAATTTACAGCTTATTAATGATGCACTTCTTGTAATAAAATTGTCCTTGTTTTCCTGCTCAAAAAGAAATATTCTATTGAGCATGAAAAAGTCACATAAAGTAATAAAAATTGTCATATTCTAAATACATGCTTATTTTTCGTAGCAAAGCAACTCTTTAATTCAAAAAGTTCGTTCGTCTGTCCGTCTGTATGAAACCATTAGGGAGAAATGTAAATCTTATTCAAAGTAGACGGCTCGTTTTTTTTGTGAAGATTCCTTAAACCAATGAGCATCCTGCATATAATTTTCATGGTTCGTCTGTCATGCTACAAACTACCAATCATAATGTATGGAAAAGGATTCGTGATGTTTATATCTATGTTCAATAGGGTGGGTCAATTTTGGACATTTTTCTTTCTGAGACAAAAGCGGGAATCTGCACTTGATTTTATAGATATAATACACCTCTGGATGATTTAAAATTTAACCAAAGTCTTAAAACCGTTGACTACCAAACACAGAATTTTATAGATATTTTTTAATAAAGAAATCAAAGGTAATATTTGCTGTTAAAATATAATTATTTTTTCAAATAAACCTGTTACAAGATATTCAGCTTACTTTTGATTGCTCAGTGATTAGGATATATGCGATTTTTAGGTCTTATTTTTCTTGTGAAACATCCAGGTAAAAAGCAAAAATATTTTTTTTGACTTAAACAAAGTATTTATGGTTACATAATACTAAATTAGCATCTAGTAGTACATCCTAATATGAAATATAGGTGTCCAAGTCATTTTCAGATTCCAGGTCCTGATCCTCCAGGCCCAGCAAACTTTAAATGGCTCCTGTGACTGCAATTTTTGACTTAGACACTTCAAATTTTAAACTTAAGCATTCCTAATAAGTCCACATAAAATATATAAAATATTAAAATTTTGTGAAAATCCCTTGAAGTTTTCCCGCTGATCGCCGATTGCAGTAGTTGCACAGCAGCCAAGCACAGCTGCTGCCGCCAAAATTTATATTTTGTGATTTCTAATATAAAATTGACATAAAAATAAACATTTCCTAACAAAAAATGTTCTTCTAGCTTAAAAAATAAGAAAATTACATCATTTAAAATTTTGCTGAAAAGGACATATAACAAAGGTTTGTAAATAAAAGGATATGGAAGCGAAATACGACTTTGACTGACTTATAGTCGGAAATTCATTTTCAAACTGGGGAAATGCACAAATTGAAAAAAATTAAAACTTATTTTTACAAAAAAAATAACTAATTATGTCCAGGGAGGGAGGGGACATTAGGCTATTTATTGCACTAGTCCCCAAAAATTTTATAATAACGTTTTGTTATTCGTTGTGTCAACAACTTTGAGGACTTTTATTAAATTCTGATTGGTTGGCCATAAAGATGAGTATGCAAACGTTTTAAACACTAATTGTAATCTACAGTTAAGTGGTAGTTGTGTGTATCATCATTGGGGATGTACATCAATTTAGTTGCCATTGCCTTTTCACTTTAGATCCGTACATTATATCATTGGCTTTCTTAAACAAATTACAACTACGAACAATCTTTTAAAGACTGTATATATAAAACTATTGTATATTTAGAGATTTTTAAAAATTCCTTGTACGTGGCATTTTCGCATAAAATTTAAAGGACGACATTCACTAAAAGTTTTGTTTTTGTTCTTATCCATTATTATTATTATTAATTGATTATTTATTTTAAAATTTGTGTCAGGTTGAATGTGATACCGCCAGAGCAATTACACAAAGCTGGACAGGTAAATCTACATTTTTTCTTCACTTAGAATCTGTAACAATCAGTGGCGTGCACAGGGTTTAGCCAGGGGTGTGCGAAATCAGTGGCATGCATTCAAAAATATTTGCACCCCCTTCATTTATAACCATAGGGCGGTGGCGGATTATATTTAGGGTGAAATACTGAATCAAGAGGGAAATATATTCAGATATTCATATATATGAAAACAATTGTCAAGGAATTTTTGAATTGCTAATTTTTTTTTACACTCCCCTAAAGTTTTATTCGTCTGGCTGTTTAAAAGGCGAACAAACGCATCAATAGTCAACAATTTCTTTCATTTCCATAAAAAATCTGTATACATACGTACATTAGAGGACCTCCGGATTTGATTATATCTGAGTACAAATCCCTACAATACTCTATAATACAGAGCAGAATTTTGTCTGTCTGTACGACTACGGACGAAACTAATGACATCGCTAGACTCTAGATTTTTTGGTTTTACTTTTCAGGATATATATTCCGTCAATTATCCGAAGGTTATAGTTTATATTGGGGGAAAGGGGGGATAACCTCTTTAATTTTTCTTCTCTATATTGATACGGGGTAATTCACTACCTCTCATAAGAGAAAATACACCCTAATCCCGTGTAAAATTAATGTTGGGTTGATTTTTTTTAAACTAAAATTTAAATTTAAGATTTTAAGATTCTGCATTCTTTGTTCTGAGAATCTATTTTTTCTTCTTCTAAGAACTAAGCATTTTCAAGATCTAAACTAATATAATTTAAATGATTTTCCTGTGGGGCTGTAAACCTACAGTACGTGAAAAGAGGAAGGGTAGACTCAGTTTTAATTTTAAACAAAAAAATATCTCAAAAGCTGAGGACCTCTAATGTACAGTTGATATATTTCTTTCCATAAACCAAAAACGCAGAGAAATAATAATAGATTTTGGTTTCTCATATCTATATCATTCTATTACATTTTATATTTAATCCTAACACGTAAGGAATAAATATATTCTTTTTTTTACAGTAGCAAAGATACTCTATAGGTGTCCTAGGGTGGTCCGGTTTGTATAACTAATACTTCGTTTAACAATTTTAAATTTCGCGGTTTTTATCTGAATAGCCCTGCAAGGTGGTTTTCTGGCATCCTGTGCCCGCCAGGAAAGAGATTCAAAATTTCAACTCTCAGTTATGTAAGTTGGTTATAGTCTTTTACCTTTTTCACAAATAAATACGGAAACGGAATAGGGGGGGGGGAGGGGGGTTTGGAGGGTGGGCTTGGACGTTTAAACCACCCCCCCCCACCCAACATCCTATATAGTTTTATATGCATACATATACATATTTTTGTCCTAAAGTTTTGACTAGAATATCTTCCCTTTTCTGTTCTGTTTATTTCTTTTTTGTGTCTTTCTTTGTCTGTATGATATGCTTATGTTTTAAAAAAGCAAAAATACTCTATAAGTGATTGTGAATGTCTGTCCTGTTTTAACCTTTATCTTAAAAAACGTCATTGCACTGTCCTTGTTTCTTACAAAATATGTTTGTCAAAAGCAAAAAGTAGTAAAAAGTATAAAAGTTTACTTTGTGTGTCTTACTAGACCTTTTCCTATAACTTATTGGAGAAACTTTTAACTAAAATCTTTTATCGTATGATAAAAGATAATGTGAGTTTTATCGTATGGGTTTAGTATTTGGGAATATTTTTTTATTGTATGCCAGGGCATCAATGCTTTTATATTTTGAGTGGGTAAGGGGGTGTGGGTAAAAATTCTCAATTAGAGGGAAAATAAACATATATTTTTGCAACGAAATGTCAAAAATTCATCTAATTTATGTATATAAAGGGCTAAAAACCATTACACAAAGAGACAAAAAAATAGTCTAATAATATAAAACCATGTATCAAATGTTTGTCAATTTTACATGCACAGAAATTAGATTTAAAATTTATCCACAAATATTTATGCCAAGTACCTAAAATTCAATACTTATCTTACTTTGTCACAAAAGAGAGGAAAATTAATGATTATTTGAGAATATCCCTTTTAACAGTGAAAAAAATGCAACCATACAATAAATAAAAAATCTACAACATCTAGCTGATTATTAACTTAAGATGTATAACTTATTTATAAATTAGCAGGGATTTGTCTTTTTATAGTTGTTATACCCATTGTAAAATGAACTTACTTGTAGAAATAAATAATATTGAATATTATATATTGCATATTCGTTTACACAATTTATAGTTATTAAGAGGGGGGGGGGGGAAGTTTTGACCCATTTGCGTAAACAGTGAGTATAGGCTTTTTCTTTGGACTGAGAGGATAGGTTATTAGGGATAAAATCATTCTTATATGATAAATTTTCCCAAGTTTTAAGCTTTTTTGGTTAGGCCTCCAGGTTCAGGAGCTGCAGTCTTTCAGGTTCAGGGGCTGCTGGCCTCCAGGTGGTCTCCAGACAGGCAAAAATGAAAACTTTTTTTTTTAAAAAAGAGATGCATATTTTCTTTTATAACTTGACCTCTAACTCTTCAAACAAAAATTTAATTTTTATTTTTACCTTTCCAGATACCACCTGGAGACCTGCAGCTCCTGAATTTAAAGGCTTATCCCATAAGGAAAAAGGATAAGAGGATGAATACTCCTCCTTTTCATGGTAAAATACTACTTCCCCATCTCTAAACTTTTATAGAAAATCTAGCAGACAAAAATCAAAAGCCGCCCAGGGCTTTTTGTATGTCAATTATAAATAATAATGTGAATAAAAAGAAAAGCAATATTTAGCAAACAGCCATGGGCGGTCAGAATCAGCTGAATGTTTATTATGAAAAAAATTTCCCCTTTTTTAGAAATGGAAGGATTCATCTTTCATGCAAAATTTTTTTTCAAATAAAAATAAAATTCTATTTAATTTTTAATTAAAACATTATTACGAATATATCTAATCATATGATTTTATTTTTAATTCAAATATTATATTCTAATTATTAAAGCTTTACATATTATTTTTAATCCTCCCATTTGAAAAGAAGTAGAATAACAATAAAATTTAGCGCGGCAACAGCGCTGAGTAGGCCTCTGAACCCACTGCCTATTTTCGTCTTCTAGTTGCTTCGATTCCTCTCTTTTATTTTTTTCTCTATGGCTTATCCAAAAAATCTTAAACTTGGGAAAATTTATCATATGAGAATGATTTTATCCCAAATAACCTATCCTCTTAGACTAAAGATAAAGCCTATATACTCACTGTTTCCGCAAATGTGTCAAAACTCCCCCCCCCCCCCCTCTTGTTTACATTTTTTCTTATCTTATGTAGCTTTATTCCTGGACTTATCTGACTACTAAGAAACATCCCAATAGAGACGGCACGACAAAACTTTATTAATTTTCTCTAAATTGAGTCTTGGGAAATGTTTAGGGTTTATCAGGGACTATAAGACATAAGACAATGGAAGATAAATTGATTTACATCCCCGATCATGATGAACAAAATTACCAGTTATGTAAATATGTTTGTAACACGCAATTAAGATTTGATATGTGTCCCTATTTTTTAAGACAACGAACGTAGAACCGTTTTATAAAACTTTTGAGACGAACATAATTTACAGTCCAATGTTCTCTTCCTCCCTGGGTATATAATAATCTGGACAGAGTTGATATTATGAAAACTTTAATAAGACAGAGATTATATAATTTTAGAGTTAGATTTCCTCCCTATCATCTATAATACAAAGTAGGAAGAACGATGTCTGCCTGTCCGTCTGAAGCTTAGGATCTCGGTAACCGTTGAACAAAAACAAATAAGGGGGAAGGGGGGGGGGGGTAGGGGCGAAGTAGTAAGGCATTTCGTCAAATGGTGGTCCTAATTTGTGTACTTTTCAGGGCAGCTTTAAAATTATCTTGAAATTGATTCAGGATATTATAGGCATCTAGTAAAAGCAAAAGTAAAAACTAAATATGTTAGTGGGGTGTATTTGTTTGCTAGCTGTTATTTCTCTCGAGAGGGTTGAAACTACTTAAAAATGTAAAAATCCTCCATAAGACACACATTAAGATTATCTTAGCAGGACAACCTAATCGGACATGCAGTGAGCGAGATTTTTAAACACTTATAGATACAAACTCACAGACGTGCAACCTTATGCCAACAGCTTAAAACGGTACTACGTCAAACACTAGGTACGTCAAACAGTAGATACGTCAAACGCTAGACAGACAAACAATAGATGCGTCAAACACTAGACTACGACAAACAGTAGAATTTTCAAATTTGAGACAAACAGAAGAATTTTTAAAGTGCGACAAACACTAAAAGCGACATACACTAGAATTTAGTTCTTTTTGTTAATTATTACTAAATTCATACCTATTACTATCATTGGATGGATCTAAAGGGATAAGATAATGGCCGAAAAATCAATGTACATCCCCTATAGCGTAAAATTAGTGGTTGAAACGTTTGAACACTTTGAACTTATTAAACCAACCAATCAAAATTCATTAAAGTACCAAAAGTTGGTTAGCCAACGAATAAGAAAACTTTCTTCTAAAACTTTCAACCCACTCCCCCCCCAACACCATTTTTATTTTAGTATTTTTTAAATACAATTTTTTTGGGGGTGGGGGGTTTAAATATTTTCTAGGGACAAAATATCTTGGGATCGTGGTAGTACCCTCCCCCAAAATAGGTTTAAACCTTCCCGGGACCTATGATAAGCTACCCTGTTAAGGAGAACCCGATCGGTTCATCGGTTAGTGAGATCCTTTGGTATAGACAAGCAACCATCCTTTTACTTTATAATAAGGATTGATTCTAGCGTTTGTCGTATCTATTGTTTGTCCCCTTTAGAAAAAATCTAGCGTTTGTCATATTCTAGTGTTTGTCGCATTCTACCGTTTGTCGTATCTAGCGTATGTCGTGTCTAGGGTTTGTCGCATCTACTGTTTGACGTATCTAGGGTTTGACGTAGTACCCTTAAAACAAATGGCCATCGACCAAATATTCTTTTATATTTGGATATTTTTTAGCAAAAATGAAGTAGGAAGGATTGTTGGAAAGCCCAAAGTTTTGCTGTAAACCAACCAGTAATGAAAATCTAATATTATTTCTGTACTGTCTTAATTTTATAATTCAATTTTCATTACAAAAGGTTTTAAAACTTTCTTCGAAATCAAATTAATCTAAAGTTTAGCAAAGAAAACATCTTTTTTTTGTTTTTGTTTCATAATTTTACACTGGTCTAAATCTGAAGTGAAAATAAAAACATTTTGTATATATTGATGTAAAAGTGTATTTGCGTTACATAAATGTTCTTATATGTCAAACATGGGGAGGTGATGGGATAAAAGAGGTTTATGGGGGAAAGGGGGGGGGGGGTTGATCGGTAATTTAGCCAGATACAAGTTTCACTTTATTAGAGTTCATGATAACCTGGTGTAAGATCCACGTAATAATAAATATATTATACGTTGTTAATGTGATAAACATAAAGATTTAACTACTAGAAACCTTAAGATTTAGTTTGAAGAAAAAGAAGACAGATTGACAAACTATATAACAAAATATATAACAGACAAGCAAGAAAATTCAAAGTGAGATAAATATAAATTTTAGTTAAATAGAATTAATATATCCCATTAAAATAATAAGAAAAACAACAGAGAATCAAGTTTAGCTCAGGTCAATATTTGTAATGTTTGTTTTGATGATAAAGAAAAAATCCTGGAGAAGGGAACTGATAACAACGTTATCTTATTCGTTAATTTTAAGATTTTGGGAAATTTTATTGAATTTTCATTGCTTGGTTACAAACTTGTTGTGTCCAAATTATTCAATCTATAATTTAATCTACAAAATGTATAATTTTGCCGATATGCAAAAAAATTTCATGCATTGTCTCATCCCTCAAAATCCCTGAAAATAACATAATAAGAAAATGTTGACAATGCACCATTTTAGAGAAAACAAGAACAGATTCTTACAAAGAAGATTATAAAAAGTAAATAAATGAGTATTTATACAGGAATTTTTAATAAAATTAGAAATGCAAATTCTTCAGGAGCAATAAAGTAAAAGATAATAGAGTGTATTTGCACAGACAGACCGGGATTCATGGAAATCAATTGTAGAGTAACTTCACTACTATAAAAAAAGATGAAAAGATGCAATTGTATGGGGGTTTTAGGCTATTTTTCCCCGAAAATTCTAGAGGTTAAACATGAAGTCGCAAGTAAATAATATAGTGTTTCGATGTTTTTTCTTAAAAGCCTGAAAACATTTTTGAGTAGTCTATCTGCAATAGTGTGTCAGAATTCGAGTCAAATCTATACACACTGTAAAAGCACTTGTCGATATTTTAACAGTATTTATAATTTTTTAATAGCATGGCTTTGATAAAAATTGGCTGACATGATATGTAATACTATTTATCAATTCACATAATTGGAACAGTGGAAAGTATCATGTTTGACGTCATAACTACGTTTATTATCCATTTCTTTTTTAGGGGTTTCCTTTCCTACTTCTCCTCTAATCCTTTATTGTTGGACGTATTTTTATGACGTCTCACATAACACTTTCCGCTGTGCCCACATATTTGACAATTAGTTATGTCATTAAATAATTAAATAATCTAACCTAAAATAAACACCAAAAGTGATCCAATTTTGGTTAAATTTATGTCGATAACTGTGCTTTTTATTTTTTTTTGGGTATTTCATATTTTGGAAAAGTTTCGATCAACGAAAAAAATTCCATAAACAGTTACGTTAATTTTATTTTTAATCATAAAAGATTTTCTTATTAATAATCTTAATGAAAGTTTTAATTATGAGAATAATTTTTACAGTGTAGAAATAAAACAACCTTAACCAAGATATAGAAAATTTATTTCTTAAGTAGTGTTCATACAACTTTACAATTATTGGCTCAGAGTATTGGTTTATATAAATAATATATTTATATCAATTTTATCAAAGTTTTAAATATAATCTGGATGTCTGAACAGTTGCGTGTAAATTGTTTTACCAGGAGGTAGGCTTCGCAAATTTTCACACCTTCATTACGATTTTTGACAACCCATTTCAACCCAAATCGAGGGGGCCTTGTAATTGAGACAACAAGAGAGGTGTGTTTTTATTGTCAGAGGGATGGATCTTCCCAGGTGACCAGTGACCACCCCCTACATAATTAACATACACAATTGTCTAAAAACTTTTACCCCTCCTTAAATTAGGGATAGGGGAGAATTTATTTTACCCTGTCACCCCCCATAGCTGTTTTTAGGGTGTAGAGGGGTGTAGAAGGGTGTATTTTTCCAGATAAGTGGATAAACCCCCATCTGCACACTAAAACTAAATTAAAAGTACTTGTAAATCTTCCTTAATTCTTATTGTTTGATTGATAAACAAATTTGTTTTGCTACTTTCTTAATTTTATTTAGTATGTGAAAACACGAATACAAATAACAAGTCTAGAAAGTTAATAATAAAGCCTTGGGCGGCCTAGCACTTCTTTTATATACAAAATTAATTTCTTGTATAATTTCTTAGCTTTTTTTCATGCAAGGATGATGGTTTTTAATTGCAGCATAGCCAATGTCTTTTAAAATATATTTTCAGTCAGTGTTAAAAAGGTCTAGATAACTTACAATGCAGTATCCTAAATTTTTCATAGATTTACATCTATGCCCCCTCAGTGATTTAAAATGGCTACGAACCAGAAAGAAAAATAATATCTTCCATGAAATTCTCAAAATTTACAATAAAAAACCAAGATAGATTTAACCCACTTTTGATGTTTCTTCCCGACCACCTGTGTGTAAAATTTTCAGTTTTTTCAGTACTGTTCTTCATGTAAATCATTTAGCACACAAAATTAGTTACCTTTTACTTCATATGCAGTTTTAAATATAAATACACTATTTGGTTTTTTTGTTTCCTTATCCTATCCAATAAATAATGTAAAAATATTTTCCCGAAAATAGTAAAGAAATTTTAGTCAAATAAGGAAGTAATTTTTGGCAATTTATTTCTTCAAAATTACCGTCAATTTTATATTTTTTGCACTTTTTTGTGTAATTGTTGTGACATTGCAAAAAAGATAAATTTGATAATGGTTTCTTAATTCAAGATCTATATTTTTAAAAGAAAGGATCGTTCTATAAAGGTGAGGTTCCCTAGTAAGATAGAATTGTTATTTGAGTATGATTTATTAGTCTTTATTAGGCCTATTTTGATTTATTTATTGGGAGAGGGGCATACGATTGTAAATTGTTATTGTACCCGAAGTTTTATAAATACGCTCTCTAGTCTTTCAGGCTTAAGTTTTGGGTACTTTTATGAAATATAAATTGGTTGGTGTATAACTTTAAATAATTTTGATCTACAGAAGTTAACTTTGAATATGATCATTAGGAATGTACATATTAATTATTGTATGTATCTTGTCGTCTCTCCCCCGACTGTTGAGGGTTAAGAATTTGAAATGTTTCTAAATGTTCAGGGTGACTCTAAAGTGTTGGTTGTGGTTGACGCTAGTGGAAAGAAGAGAGTTATGGCGGTTGCTCCACTCACACAAGCCATCATTCCAAGGTATGTGCACAATTTACCTGATTGATTACAGGTTCCAGGTATGATCCTGCAGGTACCGATCCTCCAGATCTGCAACACACATTGAATGGCTTCTGTGATAATCTTTGAGAATTCAAATTTTAAACTTAAGCTTATCTCATATGTCGACATGCCATTTAAAATTTGGTGAAAATTCAATGTCCTTTATCTCTAATCGATAGCAGCCAGAAAAAGGTCCAAAAAGGGGCCAACTCAAATTATATTAACTTTTGAAACCCCTGAAAAGTCCAATTTTAGATAATATCTTATATCTTAACCAGAGAAATCTATCTAAATATTTATGAGCGTTAAACTATATTTGAATTATTTATCGCCTTCCTTCGTACATCCTACAATACCAGGAAGAATTAAAGTTCCTATAAAGTTATTTTATCCATTTTTATATTACTTTTAAATCAAACATTTTTATCAAATGCTTTGTTATATTCAAAGTGACTGTAATTATTATTAAATAAGTAAGTCAGAGAAAAGTATAAAAAACAATCCACAAAGTTGTTTCTGTATTATTATAAACAAACTTATGCGGTTGGGTTGATGATAGAGGTTTGATTAATTTGAATTATCGTCTAAAATATATTTTAATCATTCAAGATAGAATTATACCGCAAAAGTTGGAAACAATTAGGGGGGGGGGGTAACACAGGTGCTTGGAGTACAAAATAAGCAATAGGGTGAAATTTATTTCTTTTTTACCCTCTTAGCAATAATTTTTAGGGTGCTAAACTAAGTTAAACATAGGTTGGGGAATATAGCACCTTTAAAAATCATTAAATAAAATTATGTTTAAGGGTGAAATAAAAAGTTAAGGATGGTTTTAATACCTCATCTAACCAAAGTCCTGAATTAATCGTCATATTATTGCATACATTTTTAGCTTTGGTATTGAAGTAAATATTTTTACTGTGTCTTTTACGTTAAATACCCCTTTGATTTTCAACTTGAATAGGACAGACTCTTAGAAAGGTAGAATTAGTATTTACCGCATTGTATTATAGACAGCTTTTCGCGGATATCAGAAAAATTATAAGATCAAAACTAGTTTTGTTAGCTCCAAGGGGCCGAAGTCTTGGTCTAACAACACTGGTATTAATTTTATGTTTTCATTATAATATTCGTAGAAAATTGTCTGCAATACAATGCTATACATGATTTTTTAGTATGGCCGAGAACCTGTTCTAGTCCAGCAGATATTAATCGGGTTGGAAGCCATATTGGAAATGTTTTTATCTGCAGGACTGGTAGAGGATGATAATTACTTTCCCTTCCAGTTAGTTTAATTGTTTACCTTCTCTATATAAAACAACAATCATTTATGTTAGCAAAATTATTTTAAAAAATAGAATATGATGATTTTGATCATGTTTTTTCACCTTGGAATCATTATATAACTCAAAGACAGAAAATTTTTTATTTTAAAGCCAAAATTTATTCAATAGACATATAATAGTTGTGAATTTTCATTAAATAGAAAAAAATATAATCAATAAAAGTAACAAGTTTTCTTTTCTCACAAAAGTTGTATATTTTCATTTTTATCAATAGTCTTACAACTAACTGCTTTATAGATTATTTTAAATTAATAGATAGTACTGTTGCTATTTGGTATAGTTTTTTTAGCGGTAGTGTACGAAGAATAAATTGTTTGTGTTACATTTCAAAATTAATTAAGAACTGATAAACTTACAAAGACGGAGAGAAAAGCAGTTTTAATTTATTGAAATCTTGATGTTTTTTTTTCTGGCCTATTTCGCACTTAACTTTCAGTCTTAGATGTAAAAAAGTGAATATACTTTTATATATTCTTTTTTTTCAGGGGGGGGGGGGATGGGGAAATTATTTTTCTTTTGGGAGAGGGGAAGTACATTCGCCATTAAATCTTCCCTGTACATATAAGAAGCTTCACTGTTAACTCAAACCATATCAGATTAGGGGTTAGCGAGATCCTTCGGTACACACAGACAGACAAACAAACATCTTGTTATTTTTATATATGGATGAAAATTTAAAATATCAGTTGCTATTGTACATAAATAAAGAGAAACCATAGAAAGTGTCATGTGTAGTGTCGTAAAAATACGTCTAATTACTCCCTTTTTAGACGTATTTTTATGACGTCACACATGACACTTTCCAGCACTAGAAATAATAATCCCTTTTACTTTAGGACGGTTATAACAGCTGTGCAAAGCTTCTATACAACCAGAACTATTGTAAATAATGATTCTTATAACTTTAGGACGGTTATAACAGCTGTGCAGAGTCTCTATACAAGCAGAACTATTGTAAATAATGATTCTTATAACTTTAGGACGGTTATAACAGCTGTGCAGAGTTTCTATACAAGCAGAACTATTGTAAATAATGATTCTTATAACTTTAGGACGGTTATAACAGCTGTGCAGAGTTTCTATACAAGCAGAACTATTGTAAATAATGATTCTTATAACTTTAGGACGGTTATAACAGCTGTGCAGAGTTTCTATACAAGCAGAACTATTGTAAACAATGATTCTTATAACTTTAGGATGGTTATAACAGCTGTGCAGAGTTTCTATACAAGCAGAACTATTGTAAATAATGATTCTTATAACTTTAGGACGGTTATAACAGCTGTGCAGAGTTTCTATACAAGCAGAACTATTGTAAATAATGATTCTTATAACTTTAGGATGGTTATAACAGCTGTGCAAAGTTTCTATACAACCAGAACTATTTTAAATAATGATTCTTATAACTTTAGGATGGTTATAACAGCTGTGCAAAGTTTCTATACAACCAGAACTATTGTAAATAATGATCTTTATAACTTTAGGATGGTTATAACAGCTGTGCAGAGTTTCTATACAACCAGAACTATTGTAAATAATGATCCTTATAACTTTAGGACGGTTATAACAGCTGTGCAGAGTTTCTATACAAGCAGAACTATTGTAAATAATGATTCTTGTTACTCTAGGACGGTTATAACAGCTGTGCAGAGTTTCTATACAACCAGAACTATTGTAAATAATGATCCTTATAACTTTAGGACGGTTATAACAGCTGTGCAGAGTTTCTATACAAGCAGAACTATTGTAAATATTGATCTTTATAACTTTAGGACGGTTATAACAGCTGTGCAGAGTTTCTATACAACCAGAACTATTGTAAATAATGATTCTTGTTACTCTAGGACGGTTATAACAGCTGTGCAGAGTTTCTATACAACCAGAACTATTGTAAATAATGATCCTTATAACTTTAGGACGGTTAAAACAGCTGTGCAGAGTTTCTATACAACCAGAACTATTGTAAATATTGATCTTTATAACTTTAGGACGGTTATAACAGCTGTGCAGAGTTTCTATACAACCAGAACTAACGATGATTCTCAGGTTAGTAATTATAGTCATTCTTTGACCCCAACTATTTTCTACTTACAGTTTTAAACTATTTTTGTTCGTTATCGTACATAAATTAAGTAACCTAAATAACTCGCAAATACATAAAGTACATAAACCTAATTGTTTTACTGAAATGCAATTTATTTTATTACAAATTTAATTTAATTTTTTAAAATTTGGTTAAACCTTATTGCTATGATACAGGACTAGCAAAAATGATGACATTATTTAAGTATAGCAAAATAATTAGACGTAGTATGAGTTTTATTTTACTGCTTGAAATGATTTTATTATGAAATTAGCCTTACATATACATAGACTGTGTCTGTGTATACTGAAGGATCTTTGCTAACTGCTAAACCGTTATGGTTCTCAATTACAAACTAACTTTTCATAGGTCCTGGAAAGTTTTTTTTAAAAGCAATATAAAAATTTGGGGACGGAATTCAACCTCCCCCCCCCCCCCTTCAATACCCCTAGAGACCTCTATGGGCGTAGTCTCCAGTAAACATAAACTAATGAAATTGAATGAGGACAGAATGGTTTTCTTTTGAGAGGGTATGGAGCTAATATTGACGTACAAAACCTAATTATGAAGTGCCTCGCTTTAAAATTTGAATCAAATAATAAAATTCTAACTAAAACTGGCCCCCGCCAATTTGGATTACCAAGAAATACACAAATTTAAATTATAAAACACAAAAGAATTTGATAAAAAATTAGCAACCCATCAAATTTACAACAAAAAACAATAAAAAAAAATTATGAAATTTTTGATATTTTAGATTTGTTGAATAGAATACAAATTTTTAATTTTGAAAGAAAAAGGGAAAAATAAGTGTGCTCAAATTAAAATAAATTGTAATATTGTCTTCAAAGTTTCCGTAAAAGAGCAAATCAGAGAAACTTCTGAAAAAGATCAGGGTCCAGGTTTAGTTCGATTCTATTGGGAACAAGGTAACCCCTCAGGGTTGGGGTTCCAAATGTATTGTATTAGCCCCATAATGATAGGGCATCCAATTCCACAGCGGCAACAAGGCATAAGGAAAAAATATTATCTGTGATTTAAAATACACTTATTATTATGTCTTTATAGCTGAATTGGCACAGACTGAGTAAATATTTGAACAGGTTGCCACTGGGTTGTGACCCACCAGTTAAATTAAAAAGCAAAGCTTTTCTATGATTAGGTTCTTTACGTACCTACTCTATAATTGATAACAGACAACAATTTTTGGTATGATTCCTATTCATATGATTTTTCATAACAATGATTTCCAGGGCAACAAGGTACAATAAGCGAAGCATCTCTACAAGAAAGGCATAAAACCCTACTTTAGTATTGGTTATATTTGAATAGAAGTAAAACCAAATATATTGCAGACAGTATAACTATTATTTGGGTCAATAACACTAAATAGGTTAATTTGATTATCACAAATAAAATAATAATAATTTGTCTGTCTAATGTTCTTTCATTTTTTGCAATATTTTTTTAGGAAAAGGATATTTTAATTGAAATATATAAGAACTAGCGCCTACGTCCCTAGAAGAATCTAGGGGCACTTAAGATATTTTCTTTTCAATCTACGTGAAATTCAGCTTTTTACAATAAATATTTATTTAGTTATGTTTTTTTATAGTTTTAGCTAGATACTAAAAATATCCGTTTTGTTGTTGCGATTTTTATTGGGATTGTGGTGTTACCCTCCCCCAAAATAGCCACAAACCTTCCCAGTACCTATGAGTAACTACACTGTAAAGGAAAACCATATCGGTTCAGCGGTTGGCGAGATCCGTTGGTACAAACAGACAGAAAGCCATTTATTGTAAGGATTATAGTATTAGTAACGTACTGGAAAAAGCTGTTTTTCATTTTTTGTCGTATGATCGATAACATATTTTTTTGTCAAACCCCTGAAGAAAAGGGGGATTAACCCTTCAAAGACCAGTATGCAACTTTCCTTAACCTAAACTACTGATTTAGTTACTTTGCTTCAATATACCATACTAGCGGCTTCGCCCCTAGCCTCTAGGGGCTTTGCCCCAAGAGGTGATAAAAAAAATTAATGGGGGGGGGGATTTTTTTGGGTGTTTTTTTTGGGGGGGGGGGTTGGGGGTGTCCCATCCCCCTAAGAAAATAGCTTAAAACCACCACAGGACCAATAGATAGATACCCTGAAGAGTAGAATCCGATCGGTTCAGTGGTTACCGAGATCTTAAGGGACGGACAGACATCGTTCTACTTTGTATTATAGATATCTAGTCGATTTATTATGGGATATCGCCGATTTTAGCAGTATAAAGATTTTATATTGTACATTATAAATTGATCTTACCCTCTAGGGAATGTATAAAATAACACTAAAAGGGAGTTTTATAAAAACTGCATATTTTAAATCTTTATTTAAAAAGATGGAAAATATAAGTTTGTCCAAAAACTAAAAGCACATTTAAGAAATTTTGAAGAAAAAATCAAAGTAAGCTAATATTAATTATTCTTGTTAATCAAATTAAAGACTATTTTAGACTTTATCCAGTAATAAATTCAAATAAAAATTATAAAAATCTAAATGTAGGTTCGCACCAATTTAAAGTTGATATTATGTTACAGAACACCTACACTCTCTGTATGATATAAGTTATAACTAAGTTTATTCAATATTTCATTTTCAATTAAAGTAAAGAAAAAAAAATCAGTTTTTCCCTACTTATGTTTCAAATATTTTTTTTTGCTGTTTTACAAGAAAAAAAATGAATCCCTTACAGTCAAAGAGTTGAAATCATTTAGACTATCTTAAAAAAAACTCTAGATTTTTTTAACAAAACTACTCTATAATTGTATTATGTGTTTATCCTTCAGTCTATCTATCTGTCGAACTGTTAGTAATGTTAGAGGTTGTCGATTCTTATTTTTATCATTTCAAATAATTCAATTTCCAGTATGGCTTCCAAACCGAATAATGTCCACTGGTTTAGAACCTGTTCTTACTTAAAAATCCTTTATAGCATAATATAACAGATAATTTTCCACAAATAATAAAACAAAGATCATAATTTGAATACCAGTCTAGTGGGCTCGAGCCATAAAAACTGGAATTTAACAATTTTTCATCATATTATCCGCGGAAAGCTTGCTATGATACGATGCAATAAATAACTATTTCATCACTCACCCATTACTTTCCTCGTCCTTTCATTAACCACAAATTTTGCCTAATTAATTTCAAACAGCCTTGCTACTATGGGACATAATCGTTCTTGCTCTTAGAATTTACAATAAAATAAAGATACGATAAACTGGATAAATTATTTACCTTAAATTGTCAATTTAAGAGAAAATAAAAACGACCATTCTTGCAACTGTTCAACCTTACTTGGTGCTATTATTCTTTTTACTATAATTTGTTTATATTTGATCAGGCTCATACGTAACAATTTACGTATGAACAAATTCATTTTTATCAAATGATTCAAAAAGATATTATTCCCTTAAAGTGCATACTCACAGTTAGTCCCGCATGGAAAGGTCACCGCCTTTCAGGGATAGGGCACTGTCACAGGGGTTAGACATTAAAATTAAAATGATTTATTTCAAAAATGATATGTGGGAGGGGTAGTTTATGTGCTTACCAGGCACTTTGAGGGAAAGCACCTTATTATTAAAGTGCAGAAAAGGGGTGTAAATATAAGGGGGTGGATACACCCTCCTAGGTCAACAATCCACCACAATTCCCTGTATACCCCCATTGTATGTTAGTGAAACCCCCATGAAACAGCAAAAAGGGACCACTTGATCGTTAGTTATCGACGGCGTTAAGGTTTTAATTTGCCAACTCCCCGCTATCCCCCCCCCAAAAAAAAAATTAAAAAAGGTCATAAGACAAACGCAGGAGTCCCAAACGTCGGAGTGGACAAACGCAGGAGTGGACACTTGACCTAACCTAACCTATTTTAAACCCATATTTTAGGTTTTTATATGCCTAACCCCTGCGGGGGGCTTATTTGTATATTCATATCTTAACCTAACCTAACCTGTATAGAAATACTTGCCTAAATTAATATTTTAACACTCCTGCGTTTGTCCTCTCCAACGTTTGGGACACCTCAGTTTGACCTGGAACCAAAAAAAATATTTTCATGCTGTGCTACTTATGGATAACATTTATCGTTTTTAGGTTGACTATAGTAGTCTGCTCTACCCAGAGGAAAAGAAGCTAAGGTAATATTTATAAGCGCAGCTACTCTACAACAAGTCTTATTCTTGTTCTTTATTTTATTTGTAAAAGAAATTGCATAAGAAATTGGGATTTAAATCAATCTACAATCCTTTCATACTTCCAATATTTACCGACGTTTTGCAAAGGATAAGATTTACACATTGGAATTATTGAGCAGATTAGTTTTACGTTCATTAAATTATTCTTAAGTGCAATAACTACTCTTAATTGTTAAAGAAAGTTAAAGAAGTGATGATGCTTTTAGTATTGTAGTAGTATTAGAAGGCTTACCTAGCAATTACCTAAAACAAGCGATACTGCTATTCTTGGCACCTTTAACGTCAGGTCTAACAACCAAGGATAACTGAGGGGAGCCAAATTTCTTATTTTTTTTGTACAAACACCCGGAGTATTAGGTTAAGTAACACCCAACAGACAACCACATATTTGATTGCACGATATGTGTCTGGAAGTCCTAACTGTGCATGTGCCTGGGCCAAGGCAATCCCCCCTACTCAGTCAATTAATGTCACTCATCTGAACTAGCAGCAGTGTTAACCATTTTTAAAGTCTTGAGTTATGCTCTCATATGCTAGCCTAGAGAATTTTGAAGGATTTAGTCCTTTCTCTTTTTTTCTTATAGTTTTCCTCGTTATTCAGTAAATGATTTGAAATGAAATATATTCATGTTTTGAAAATTTGATTTGTGATTTTTCAAACAAGAGAATTTGAATAGACTATTGGTGTTCTTACAAACAAAATGAAGCAAAATCACTTTTGCAGTATTATGGCTCAGTTTAATTTCTGCTGGATTAAAACCGGTTCGGAGCCACACTAAAAATATTTTTTTGTATTATAAAAATTAGTCCATGTAAGATACAATAAAAATCCTAAAATAATTTCCTGTTTTGGTGGCCCTGGACTTCGGTCTCTCGGTACCAGCAAAACTAGATTTAATTTAATATTTTCATCCCAATAGTCGCGAAAAACTGTTTATTATACAATGCGATAAAAAAACTATTCAATTCTGAATCCCCATATGTTTAAAAACATGTTAAAAGAACACAAATTAAATAAAAAATAAGGTTTCTATTTTTTGTTATTTTGTAAAAACTCAACGAATAAAATATACAAGCTCATGCTAATCCAAACTTAAGGTTTGGTACAGAATTTTAATTTATCTTCAATATAGTAAGGATGGAGTTGATAACTGGTAACTAAAGTTTTAAAAGACATTCTCTTATTTGTTGAAGTGTCCAAAGTTGTCAGCCAATAATTTTGATTGCAATAGGGGTGATTATGTTTATCATCAATGGAGGTGTGCGTTACACCAATTTATCACCTTTATTATTATCAATTAAGTTATCTAAATCAACAATTTCTATAAACAATGATTTAAACATCCATAAAAGCAAAGTTCAAGCTTAAAAAGTAATCTAAAATTTAATTAAAACTTAAAATGTAGGTTGCTTAAAATAGATTTATTAAAATTCTTACATTATTTAATATTTTGATAATTTGATTATTCAAAATGGTCATGATTATTGATTCTAATCAAAGCCATTGATCAATTTAAAACAAAATGTTCATGCCTTAATAAAAAACTGAATAAATTTTTATTAAACTTTTTTATTTTCAGGGAAGCTGAATATGAGCCCTCTAAAGATCTTAAAGAATTGGCAAGGTAAGTAATTTTAAACAACAATACTTTTTTTTTAAATGATGCATTTAAAGTCTATGCTTTGTCTCCCTCGTAAAGACTTGGGTTAACAGCACAACACAAAGCACATCCGCTCAAATTCGTTTGGGATGTGTTAGGTTCGAATCTCTGCCCAAATCATGTTATAACCATGTGATGTGAGACTCTTAATTAAAGAAAAGAAAGGGGAAATGCCTTGGCCCAAAACAGACGGAACTCATTACAATGAACAATTAGGATTTTCAGGCAAGGATCATACAATCAAAAGGTTAGTTGTCTACTATTGTTGGGATGTAAGTTCGTCATTCGGTGTTATCAATCGTCCCCAGAGTCATATAGGATAATGTTTTTAATCGATCCAACCATTTTAACATCCATAGCATCAGACTTCCAACACTTTATTTGAACGATCTATATAGCTAGCCATGGATAGTATTGAGTTTAAATAATGGAGGCACCGTGCAGCATTAGTTATTTTATTTGATATCTCTGGTGTGATCAGTTGTATGTAGAAAAAGAGAATTTATGTACACTCTTTTAATGGAGGTAAAATTAGAATTTTTATATCTACTTATCTGGAAATCTATAGAGAACAAGGACATATACATTTTTAAATAATTCATTGAGAAATAAGGGCTGCAGATGCTAAAAAATACTTTTTCGAGGGTCATACTGTAGATAATTTATGTACACTCTTTTAACCTATCAAGAGCAAGGGACATATAAACTTTATAATGTAGAACAGTTACGCTAAATTATGTAATTACTATTTTCACAGTTTCGCAATCTCTGGATCACAATGTTAAAGTATTCAAAAGAATTTAATTTCAAAGATATATTTAACTTTTGTAAATTCAAACTCAAAATATACAAGTGTGACAACATACTATAGTTTTTAATAAAGCTCCTATTTCTTTGTATTTTATGGTTAAATACTTGAAATATATGTGGATGTTTATTTTCATAGGTAACTTATTATATAATTTATCTTGTGCTTCTCACTATGCTAGGAAAGAAATTTTTACACGATATAATTTACCCAAGAAAAGCTTTATTTTACGAAAGTTTATAGCTAAATCATTACACAAACGAAATGAAAAAAATATGACCAATCCTACCAAAATCTGTACACAATTTCACCCAATACCATTGCCCCGTTGTTCTTCCACTTTTATCATATTGGCTGATGTAGATATTGTGTCTAGATTATCTATTTATATTCTTTAAAATCCGCCAATATTTCTCTCATTACATCTAAAGAAGCAATGACTTATGTTTGTTATTTTTTTTTTGTAGAAAAGTTACTCTATAATTAACTTTGTCTGTCTGTCCGTCAATAACACTAAAGGTGTAATGTGTTTTTTAATATTATATTTAAGAAAGAAGGCTGTATTTTTTTTGATGATTTCTTATACCATTAAGCATCCAGCATATATTTTTTAAACATGATCCGTCAGTTTGTCAAAAATTCTAAAGTACACATTTGATAAACTCGTAATTTTTTTTCTCGTATTCATTCGAATCCGGTGGATAGGAACCGGTTCTCATCCATACGAAAAAACTATGTCTAGCATCGTATTATATCCAGCTTTCTACGAATATAGATATGTACAAACATAAGATTAAAACCAGTGTCTTCGGCACCTCGGGGCTAAAAAACTAGTTTTAATCTCATAATTGTACTTTCTATATCCGCGGAAAGCCGTCTATAATACGATGAAATTTGAATTTGATAGTTTAAAATGATGGAGAGGAATGTTATTTTTCTGTTCTCTGTAGAACGTCTCCAAAACCTCCCCCCTTTAAACCAATTTAAGCAACCAATATGCAATGGCAGAAAGTTGCTATAAAAGTTTTTGGGAAGAATTTTTTGTTCTTTCATTATTTTTCCTTAGTATTTCTGTAGTACAAATAAAAAGGTAACAGTTGAATGAAGTGCATTTTACAATAAATCAAAGAAGATACTTTTCTTTAAAAACGACAAATAAATGTAAAATTAATAGCGCCAAATTCTTATGATAAAGTGACATGATCTGTGTGTGTGTGTGTTTGTAACGAAGGATCTCGCTAACAGCTGATCCGATATGGTTTTACTATACAATGTAGCTTGATGATTTCTGTACCAGTAAGGTACAATTATAAAAGTATAATCACTAGTAACTGGGCCCCTGGCATGTGGCGCTTTATATTTGAAATGAAATGAAATGAAATGAAAAATGAAATGAAATGAAATGAAATGAAATGAAATGAAATGAAATGAAATGAAATGAAAAAATGAAAATGAAATGAAATATTTATTTTATGACACATAGTAAAATAGGCATACATATATACATGACATAAATAATCACAAACAAGCAGTAAAATTGATCAGAGGCAGAGAGGGCAGAAAAATAGCCTAAAACCATCCAAAGACTTTTATCTAAAAGTTTAATTAGCCTACACCTTCCTAGGACCTACGCAATGCTTGAATTGGAGAACTCAATCCGTTCAGTAATTATGGAAATAATAAGCTACATACAAAAACCTTACTACTTTATATAATGGGATCACCAGAAAGCGTCCATTTTAAACTGGTTAGGTATTTGTTTTTAAACTTGAGTTTGAACTGAATTCAATAGATGGGTATATGAAAATAAATTATTGTTCAAGAGCGGAATAGGAATAGTTTTTTCCCAGAGATAAAAAAGGGGATAAGACAATGGCCAATAAATTGATGTGCATCCCAAATGATGATACACAAAATTACCTATTCTGTACAATTACAATTTGTGTTTTTTTTGGTTGGAATGTTTGAACGCTCCAGTTAATGAACCAACCAATCAAAATTAAATAAATAACCCAATGTCCCCTTTCCATTTTTTTTTCAAAAAAAGTTCTTTTTTAATTTAGTAGTATAAAATAAACGTATGCTGAATATAAAAAGAAAAGATGCAATTGATCTGAAAAGCAAATATGTTTATTGCATATTTGCTCTCTCAGCCATTCCTTCTAATACAGGCGTGCACACGATTTTATAACTTTTAAGAACCTGCATCACATTCAAGCTTTATAAGACTCATATATTCTTATATAAAAGTTTCAGGATGTTTGTCTTTGTGTCTGTACCGATGGTTATCGCTAACCACCAAACAGATATGGTTCATGTTTAAAATTTAGCTTCGAATAGGTACTGGGAAGATTTATAACTATTTTTTTGTTGCTAAAAGAACCCCCCTCCTACATTTTTTATTACTAAAACTTAAAAGGGGTTGTTCGACTTCCATCCTCCAACCTTAATAATCTAGAGAGGTCTCTAGGGGCGGAGCCGATAGTTTATGATAACGGAATTCATAGAGATTTCTATATGAAGAGTGGGAAAGGAATAATCCTAAAAGAGAAAGAAAATGGCAAACTTAGATTTCCTTTCAGAGAAAGGAAACTTAGCAAGAAGTAATGGCTGTTATTTTATAGACATGATATAATGACTATACTTACATATCAAACAACAATTGTTCATTTAACTCCAGATTTATTGTTATATGTATAATTTGTAATCTTTAATAAATGTAATAGTCAAAATACACTTTTCGAATTTAATTCTTCTGCTAAAAATTTACTTCAGGGGCCTAGAAATACATGCACAAAATTTTATATCTCTATCTCTACTGGCTAAATAGGCCTCTAAAAATCAACATATAACGTTATCACGGCGATTTTGACAATTTCTCACCAATGTGCAGGTTTTTAGCTCTTCTGCACATTTCAACTTAAACATATAAGGCTATATGATATCCATAAAATCTTAAGGGCAGTTTTGAAATCCCGTTATTTTATAAAAAAAAAACGATTTAAATGCATAGGAGAATTGCTTTGAGATAAATTTAGGTGTTCTGCATATTTTTGTTCAAATTAGAAAATGCCTTTAAGCTAGATTGTTGCGTCAAAAGTATGCTGTGTTATCTTTGAACCGAGACTAGCGCTGGCGAGTCTTTTTTCACAATTTTTAGCGTCTTTTTATATGTTTAAGTTGAAGAGCTAAAAACCTGCACATTGCTGAGAAATCGTTAAAACCCCCGTGCTGACGTTGTATGTTGATTTTTTTAGAGGCCTGGCGCTAGTTAGCCAAAAGAGATAGGGAGATACAAATTTGTGCATGTATTTCTAGGAAAATGAACTTTTTAGGTGAGCAGAAGAATTAAATGCGAAAAAGTGTAGTTTTAGTATTACGTCTATTCTTTCCCCTTATGCATAAAAAACTTTTAATGTAAAAATTTAAGTGATTAAAAAGTAATTTATCAGGAGTTTCATCAAGTAATTTTTTGCCTATAATGCATATTTAAATTCAAGTTTTTTTTATAATCATTACCGCAATTTACATATAATTTAGATGATTTAGAAAAAATTTAAGTTTATAAAATTCTGACAAAGAAATCAAAGTTAGCTGAATCTGAGTTTGAGAGTTTTTTTTAGAAACACAGATCTATATATTAAACAGAATTTCAAATTTGAATCTTGTTATGTCTGTATTTCTAATAGCCCTTTTAAAATTAAATTTATTTTTTTTATACACAAATATAACGATCAAAGTCAATTAATATATTAACTAAACATATTTAGAATCAATATTAAAATTAAGATATAATCATTCAAAATAAAAATATAAGATTTTAAAAAGATAATTGATATATGTGATCACTTAAAAGAAAAAAAAAATACTATAAGAAGAGTCTTTGAAAAGAAAAAGCTTAATGTTTAAAAATGCAACATCCAATTTTTCTAAATTTTGATCACACTAGCTGAAAGTCAAATCAGATAAAAGTTTCCTCATAAATTTAAATCACAAACGAACACAAGAAATCTTAACAGGGATTAATATTCTCAAAGACAAATGAATTTTAAATGCATGGTATTTCACTGCATCTTAATGTCAAGCTTTACGGGGACATAAACCTTGCAGAACTACCTTACTACTGTTTGGTGCTAAACTAGCTTAATCACATTTAACATAATCTAGCCCTCATCTAATTTTCAAAATATTTTAAATATTTGTTGGGGGATAAAGATAAATGAAAAAATTATAAAAATCCATACAATGTCATTTACAAAACCTTATTTAATTTGAAATACTTCATTAAGGTTAGGTTAGGTGAAGTAAGTTTAAGAAGAAGCCCATAGGTTTTATGCACTAAAAGTTTAGGGCTCCTAACAGATTAATTAGATTGGTGCTTTCACACAAAGTGCGTGTTAAGCACCGGTAACACTCATTAACACAATGTAAGAAGGTTGGTAGCTGTTTTCAGTACCCAATGTAACCTTACCTTACCTAAGGTACCTTACCTTACCTTACCCCCCCCCCCACTTATTTCAATTCAATTCATTCATCTTGTCATATCTTTAAATTTTTATCTAACTTCCATTTACCTATTCCTGAATTACGATATAATTTTTTTTCCTGATCTTATCTGTCCTTGTTCGGACAAAAGTTTGAATATTTCATTTAAGTTTTTCAAACTAGCATTAAAGGGTTTAAAATTTAGTTGATTTTATCTATGAAAATTATACAAGGTAGTCAGTAAAATTTAACTTGAAATCAAGGACGTCCAAGCCTTTTTGAGGGGGGTAATTGACAAAAAAATTGTATAGTTTTTCAGGGCAGGCTTGGTGTGATACTGGTTCGGGTTGTATTACATATATGTAGTAGTTTTCCCCACTCCATTTTTGGACTGGGTAATAGTATTACAATTAGATTTCCTGTTGTGTCTTTAGATGAAAGGTCAATTAGCATTATTCTTATTTTTAAAATATCTATGACATTTTTAGTCTGATTTTCCCTACTTTGCTAATATAAAAAATTACTTAAGGTTACATAGTAAGCATCTACTCCTAATGTTTCTTTCAAAATATCTTTTAACATTTTTATGCTTTGCTACTTATGGGTGTTGCCGTCATTCTTTTTTTCATCTTACTCTTGTATTTCTTTTATTTTCAGGGTCCAGGAAATGTTTAGAAGAATCCAACGTCAAATCCATTCACCAGAATTTCAGGAATTTATATTAACCTCAGAAAATAATTTCTTGCTAACCAGGAATTAAGGGAAACTGTAACGAAAACGTCTACTGGTTGTCTAGTCACGCACCAGCCGCTAATTTAAATCTTTTTAGGCGATTAAAGTTTTACTAAAATAAAGGATCATCACAACGTAAATATTTAACGATTGTCCTGCGGCTTACTGATGGCTGACACATAGCTAAGTCAAATCCACTCTAAATAAA